>NC_086010.1:87500-95000 GCF_030014385.1 Trichomycterus rosablanca
ACACAACACACACACACAACCACAACACACACACACACAACCACAACTCACAAACACACACACACACACACATATGCACACACACAACCACAACACACACACAATCACACACACACATATGCACACAACATACATACACACACATGTTGTGTGTGTGTGTGTGTGTGTGTGTGTGTGCATGTGTTGTGTGTTGTGCTGTAGATCAGGTGATGGGTTTCTATCACTGCTTACTCTTTCCGACACAAGATACACTAAAAACAGAGGGTGTCGAATTTACCCCTCCAACACACACACACACACAAACACACACACACACACACACACACATATATACAGTGTATCACAAAAGTGAGTACACCCCTCACATTTCTGCAGATATTGAAGTATATCTTTTCATGGGACAACACTGACAAAATGACACTTTGACACAATGAAAAGTAGTCTGTGTGCAGCTTATATAACAGTGTAAATTTATTCTTCCCTCAAAATAACTCAATATACAGCCATTAATGTCTAAACCACCGGCAACAAAAGTGAGTACACCCCTTAGTGAAAGTTCCTGAAGTGTCAATATTTTGTGTGGCCACCATTATTTCCCAGAACTGCCTTAACTCTCCTGGGCATGGAGTTTACCAGAGCTTCACAGGTTGCCACTGGAATGCTTTTCCACTCCTCCATGACGACATCACGGAGCTGGCGGATATTCGAGACTTTGCGCTCCTCCACCTTCCGCTTGAGGATGCCCCAAAGATGTTCTATTGGGTTTAGGTCTGGAGACATGCTTGGCCAGTCCATCACCTTTACCCTCAGCCTCTTCAATAAAGCAGTGGTCGTCTTAGAAGTGTGATTGGGGTCATTATCATGCTGGAACACTGCCCTGCGACCCAGTTTCCGGAGGGAGGGGATCATGCTCTGCTTCAGTATTTCACAGTACATATTGGAGTTCATGTGTCCCTCAATGAAATGTAACTCCCCAACACCTGCTGCACTCATGCAGCCCCAGACCATGGCATTCCCACCACCATGCTTGACTGTAAGCATGACACACTTATCTTTGTACTCCTCACCTGATTGCCGCCACACATGCTTGAGACCATCTGAACCAAACAAATTAATCTTGGTCTCATCAGACCATAGGACATGGTTCCAGTAATCCATGTCCTTTGTTGACATGTCTTCAGCAAACTGTTTGCGGGCTTTCTTGTGTAGAGACTTCAGAAGAGGCTTCCTTCTGGGGTGACAGCCATGCAGACCAATTTGATGTAGTGTGCGGTGTATGGTCTGAGCACTGACAGGCTGACCCCCCACCTTTTCAATCTCTGCAGCAATGCTGACAGCACTCCTGCGCCTATCTTTCAAAGACAGCAGTTGGATGTGACGCTGAGCACGTGCACTCAGCTTCTTTGGACGACCAACGCGAGGTCTGTTCTGAGTGGACCCTGCTCTTTTAAAACGCTGGATGATCTTGGCCACTGTGCTGCAGCTCAGTTTCAGGGTGTTGGCAATCTTCTTGTAGCCTTGGCCATCTTCATGTAGCGCAACAATTCGTCTTTTAAGATCCTCAGAGAGTTCTTTGCCATGAGGTGCCATGTTGGAACTTTCAGTGACCAGTATGAGAGAGTGTGAGAGCTGTACTACTAAATTGAACACACCTGCTCCCTATGCACACCTGAGACCTAGTAACATTAACGAGTCACATGACATTTTGGAGGGAAAATGACAAGCAGTGCTCAATTTGGACATTAAGGGGTGTAGTCTCTTAGGGGTGTACTCACTTTTGTTGCCGGTGGTTTAGACATTAATGGCTGTATATTGAGTTATTTTGAGGGAAGAATAAATTTACACTGTTATATAAGCTGCACACAGACTACTTTTCATTGTGTCAAAGTGTCATTTTGTCAGTGTTGTCCCATGAAAAGATATACTTAAATATCTGCAGAAATGTGAGGGGTGTACTCACTTTTGTGATACACTGTATATAACACACAGTGTATCACCACTGTATGTTACACCTCTGTATGTTACACCCCTGTATGTTACACCTTAGTATGTTACACCTCTGTATGTTACACCACTGTATGTTACACCTTAGTATGTTACACCTCAGTATGTTACACCTCAGTATGTTACACCTCTGTATGTTACACCTCAGTATGTTACACCCCTGTATGTTACACCTCTGTATGTTACACCCCTGTATGTTACACCTCAGTATGTTACACCTTAGTATGTTACACCTCAGTATGTTACACCACTGTATGTTACACCTTAGTATGTTACACCCCTGTATGTTACACCTTAGTATGTTACACCTCTATATGTTACACCCCTGTATGTTACACCTTAGTATGTTACACCTCTGTATGTTACACCACTGTATGTTACACCTTAGTATGTTACACCCCTGTATGTTACACCTTAGTATGTTACACCTCTGTATGTTACACCCCTGTATGTTACACCTTAGTATGTTACACCTCTGTATGTTACACCACTGTATGTTACACCTTAGTATGTTACACCTCAGTATGTTACACCTCTGTATGTTACACCTCAGTATGTTACACCTCTGTATGTTACACCTCAGTATGTTACACCCCTGTATGTTACACCTCTGTATGTTACACCTCAGTATGTTACACCCCTGTATGTTACACCTCTGTATGTTACACCCCTGTATGTTACACCTCAGTATGTTACACCCCTGTATGTTACACCCCTGTATGTTACACCTCAGTATGTTACACCCCTGTATGTTACACCTCAGTATGTTACACCTCTGTATGTTACACCTCAGTATGTTACACCCCTGTATGTTACACCTCAGTATGTTACACCCCTGTATGTTACACCTCAGTATGTTACACCCCTGTATGTTACACCCCTGTATGTTACACCTCAGTATGTTACACACCTGTATGTTACACCTCAGTATGTTACACCCCTGTATGTTACACCCCTGTATGTTACACCTCAGTATGTTACACCCCTGTATGTTACACCTCTGTATGTTACACCTCTGTATGTTACACCCCTGTATGTTACACCTCAGTATGTTACACCCCTGTATGTTACACCCCTGTATGTTACACCTCTGTATGTTACACCTCTGTATGTTACACCCCTGTATGTTACACCTCAGTATGTTACACCTCTGTATGTTACACCCCTGTATGTTACACCTCAGTGTTACACCCTTGCATGTTACACCTTAGTATGTTACACCTCAGTATGTTACACCCCTGTATGTTACACCACTGTATGTTACACCTCAGTATGTTACACCTCAGTATGTTACACCCCTGTATGTTACACCTCTGTATGTTACACCTCTGTATGTTACACCCCTGTATGTTACACCTCAGTATGTTACACCTCAGTATGTTACACCCCTCTATGTTACATCTCTGAATGTTACACCTCAGTATGTTACACCCCTGTATGTTACACCTCAGTATGTTACACCTCAGTATGTTACACATCTGTATGTTACACCCCTGTATGTTACACCCCTGTATGTTACACCTCAGTATGTTACACCCCTGTATGTTACACCTTAGTATGTTACACCTCAGTATGTTACACCTCAATATGTTACACCTCTGTATGTTACACCCCTGTATGTTACACCTCAGTATGTTACACCTCAGTATGTTACACCCCTGTATGTTACACTTCAGTATGTTACACCTCAGTATGTTACACCTCAGTATGTTACACCCCTGTATGTTACACCCCTGTATGTTACACCTCAGTATGTTACACCTCAGTATGTTACACCCCTGTATGTTACACTTCAGTATGTTACACCTCAGTATGTTACACCTCTGTATGTTACACCCCTGTATGTTACACCTCAGTATGTTACACCTCAGTATGTTACACCTCAGTATGTTACACCCCTGTATGTTACACCTCAGTATGTTACACCACTGTATGTTACACCTCTGTATGTTCCACCTCTGTACGTTACACCCCTGTACGTTACACCTCAGTATGTTACACCTCTGTATGTTACACCCCTGTATGTTACACCCCTGTATGTTACACCTCAGTATGTTACACCCCTGTATGTTACACCTCAGTATGTTACACCTCTGTATGTTACACCTCTGTATGTTACACCCCTGTATGTTACATCTCTGAATGTTACACCTCAGTATGTTACACCCCTGTATGTTACACCTCAGTATGTTACACCTCTGTATGTTACACCTCTGTATGTTACACCCCTGTATGTTACATCTCTGAATGTTACACCTCAGTATGTTACACCCCTGTATGTTACACCTCAGTATGTTACACCTCAGTATGTTACACCCCTGTTTGTTACACCTCTGTATGTTACACCACTGTATGTTACACCCCTGTAAGTTACACCTCAGTATGTTACACCACTGTATGTTACACCTCTGTATGTTACACCCCTGTATGTTACACCTCAGTATGTTACACCACTGTATGTTACACCTCTGTATGTTACACCACTGTATGTTACACTTCTGTATGTTGCACCTCTGTATGTTACACCCCTGTATGTTACATCTCTGTATGTTACACCCCTGTATGTTACACCACTGTATGTTACACCTCTGTATGTTACACCACTGTATGTTACACCTCTGTATGTTACACCACTGTATGTTACACTTCTGTATGTTGCACCTCTGTATGTTACACCCCTGTATGTTACATCTCTGTATGTTACACCACTGTATGTTACACCTCTGTATGTTACATCGCTGTATGTTACACCACTGTATGTTACACCTCTGTATGTTACACCTTTGTATGTTACACCCCTGTATGAAGCGCATGTTTGAAATGCTGAGGAGGAACATTGCTCTGACAGACATTCAGAACAGGAAGTGGTTTGTTTCCTTCTCAGATTCTTCACATTCTTCTCTCCTGCATCATCCACACTGAGCTTCATCAGCCACAGCCTTTTATAGTCAGCGGTCCAGATCCTTTCCCATGAAGCTGTTCTACCACACACACACACACACAAACAACACACACACACACTGCAGTTTCCACTTAACTCATCAAAACCACCATCCTCCTTCTTTAAGGAGGAAAGAAGAGAGAAATCAGCCTGCACTCTGTACAAAAGTATATGGACACCCATACTATCGTGTCTTCAGCTACCAGAGCCACGCCGTCGCTAATGAGGCTAACAAGATCAGTCATGTGATTCATTCTGAAAAGCTCAATTATTTTTAAAGCAGCACCATGATCATTCCACGTCACTTTATTTTCCTGTCAGATCTGTTCTGATCAACACTGTGAGTGTAAAGTACAAACATCAGGGAGGAACAACAGCTCAGCCCTGCTACACACACTTACACAACACGACATTAAACACTACAGCACACAGCACAGCATTACAATCATCCGGCTCTACAGAGCATTTGTGAGGTCAGGTACTGATGTTAGAGGAACATTTCTGGTCTGTAACTGACGTTCCAATTCATCCCAAACGTGTTGAATGGGTTTGATTTAATGTGTTAAATTCCCTTCAAAAGTAAATGAATCAATAAAGAGTAATTGTGCATTTATATAATAATTATAAAATAATATAAAATACAGAAAAATATAGAAAACAGTTTACAATAGAAATCAGATTTATAAATAAAACTAATCAAAAATTATTATTATTCTTAAATACACTAATAGAATAAAACTGGTAATATTTATTTTATAAATAATCATTTTCGTTTTGATTTTTTTTTTCTCCAGCACATAAAACACTCACACACTCATTCACTCACTCATCACACACTCACTCACTCACTTATTCACTAACTCACTCACACACTCACTCACCCCATCACTCACTCACTCACTCACTTATTCACTCACCCCATCACTCACTCACTCACTTATTCACTCACCCCATCACTCACTCACACACTCACTCACCCATCACACACTCACTCACTCACCCCATCACTCACTCAATCACTCCATCACTTACTCACACACTCACTCAAACACTCACTCATTCACTCACTTATTCACTGTGCTGCTAGTGTGCAGCTCTCTCTGTGCTCCCCCAGTAGGTGGGGCAGTTTGTCGGGGTCTGGGAGGGAGGTAAAGTTGGGGATGATGTTATTAAATTTAGGGAAGAATTGGGAGCGGACGTGGTGGTACTTGGTACACCGGGTGAGGAAGTGCAGCTCCGTCTCTACTGTACTGAGAGTGCAGTGCTGACACAACCTCTCCTCCCGGGGCAGCCAGGACCGGGTGTGTCGCCCCGTCTCCACGGCCAGGTCGTGTGCGCTCAGTCTGTACCTCGTCAGGGTGTTTCTTAATTTAGGGTCGGATACTGTGCTCAGATAATCTGCTGCACTGTAGTGTCTGTTTAGGGCCAAATAACAAATAACATCAAATAATAAATAACTGCATTTTACTTTGAGTTTTAGTTTCAGTTTCCCAATAATTCAGATATTTAGTTCTGAGTTTTTGTGTAATTTGGTTTATTCTAATTGGGTTTACAGATTTCTCCTGTTCCTGAGTCTTTATTGTGTTAGTGTGTGTTAGTGGTGTATCTGTGTGTGTTATTACAGTGTCTGTGTGTGTTACTTGTGTATCTGTGTGTGTTAGTGGTGTATCTGTGTGTGTTCGTGGTGTATCTGTGTGTGTTAGTGGTGTATCTGTGTGTGTTATTACAATGTCTGTGTGTGTTAGTGGTGTATCTGTGTGTGTTAGTGGTGTGTCGGCGTGTGTTAGTGGTGTATCTGTGTGTGTTAGTGGTGTATTGGTGTGTGTTAGTGGTGTATCTGTGTGTGTTAGTGGTGTATCTGTGTGTGTTAGTGGTGTATCTGTGTGTGTTATTACAGTGTCTGTGTGTGTTACTTGTGTATCTGTGTGTGTTAGTGGTGTATCTGTGTGTGTTCGTGGTGTATCTGTGTGTGTTAGTGGTGTATCTGTGTGTGTTATTACAGTGTCTGTGTGTGTTAGTGGTGTATCTGTGTGTGTTAGTGGTGTGTCGGCGTGTGTTAGTGGTGTATCTGTGTGTGTTAGTGGTGTATTGGTGTGTGTTAGTGGTGTATCTGTGTGTGTTAGTGGTGTATCTGTGTGTGTTAGTGGTGTATCTGTGTGTGTTATTACAGTGTCTGTGTGTGTTAGTGGTGTATCTGTGTGTGTTAGTGGTGTATCTGTGTGTGTTAGTGGTGTATTGGTGTGTGTTAGTGGTGTATCGGTGTGTGTTAGTGGTGTATCTGTGTGTGTTAGTGGTGTATCTGTGTGTGTTAGTGGTGTATCTGTGTGTGTTAGTGGTGTATCGGTGTGTGTTAGTGGTGTATCTGTGTGTGTTAGTGGTGTATCTGTGTGTGTTAGTGGTGTATCGGTGTGTGTTAGTGGTGTGTCGGTGTGTGTTAGTGGTGTGTGGGTGCAGTGACTCAGGACCAGTTGGATGAGGGGACTGGTATGTTTGCTCAGCTCTTGGTGTTTCAGGGCTTTATAATTATAAGATTGGGGGTCGCTCTTATTTAGATG
>NC_086010.1:100000-105000 GCF_030014385.1 Trichomycterus rosablanca
ATAATTCTTCATAGTTTAGACGTCTTCAGTATTAATCTACAATGTAGAAAATAAAAATAATCAAGAAAAAACATTGAAGAGAAGGTGTGTCTAAACTTTTGGCCTGTACTGTACATATATATATTTATATATAATATTAATAATAATAAAAAAAACGATGATACTATTAATAATAACAATAGCAATAATACAAACAATAAAGCAATAACAGTACAGTAATCATATTATAATAATAATAATAAACTCACCCTGTGCTGGAGAAGTGAAAGTCTGATCAGCCTCCACATTTACTATCAACATTAAACTCACGATAAAAATGAAATATTTAATAAAAAGATAAAGTTTCATGTTTTATTTTTATTCTTATTTAAATTCTATAAAGAATCTGATCTGACTGCGCAACACCTACACACAACATGGAGGAAACAGGAAACTCTTCATAATAAAAGTCTCAGCGCGTCCACACGGCACGTCATGAAAACCCACAAATAAATCTACAGTTGATCAGATTAAACATTTACATGGACGAAATATTTATAAATCATTATAAACTTTATACTTTATAATATTTAGTAATAAATGTAATCTGCTGCTGTTTTATTATTTGTTTGAATGACAATGTAACTATATGTTTAAAAATGAAGAATTAATGTCTTTTTATTATTAATTGAATGTAGAATATTTGTTACTATTGTGACTGGTGTTGGAGAGTTTAGTTTGTTCTAAATGTCGGTGCTTTACAGAGGAACGTTTATAATTAGAAGTAAAGCAGTGTTGTGCTGCCCCCTACAGGACAGCTCTGTAACCCTCACGGTCCAGCACTTCAGCCTGTGTGTGATATATTTGGAGTAAAAACGTAGAGAATGAAGCTCCAGCGTGTGCAGTGATGATCAGGAGTTATAGAGGTAAAAATCACCACTTTATATCAAAATAAGAATCATTTCATTAGTCCTACACTACCCACAAGTCCAGAACAATAAGCAGCCAATCAGAGATGCTGCTATAACCACGTGATCTGTGACTGTAATTTCAGGATAAATCAATAACACATTTACATTTTCAGCATTTAGCAGAAGCTTTTATCCAAAGCGACTTACACAGTGAGCGGAACACGATGAGCAATTGAGGGTTAAGGGCCTTGCTCAGGGACCCAACAGTGGCAACTTGGTGGTGGCGGGGCTTGAACCGTCAACCTTCTGTTTACTAGTCCAGTACCTTAACCACTGAGCTATCACTGGCCCAATAACGCAGTTTTTATCAGTTTAAATAGTTTGATCTGCGATGATTTGGCGCCAAGTGGAACCGCACCGCTGCGTCCCTGACCAGAATAAAGCGATGAAGAAAATAAATGTTAATAATAATTAAACATAAACACCAACAAAGCTGTTAGAGAGAAACTAGTTCACGTGACATCATTCACAATGCATGATGGGATTTGTAGTTTTTTACATGAGGGAAGTGTTTTATTATTTTTATTATTATTATTATTTACTTCTCGTGTTTTAATAGAATAAAGCTGCTGGATCTGTTTTAAACTCTTTATTTTCTGAAATGTTTTGGAGTTTTTACTGTGATTTTGTGGGTCATTCTGGAACATTTAATAATAATTTAATATATTTAATAATAGTTTATTTACTGTCATAAATTTACATTCCATTTAGCCGAAGTTTTTAACCAAAGAGACTTACAGTACAGATACAGTATACTGCCTGAGCTACTGAGAGTTAAGGGCCTTGCTCAAGGGCCCAACAGTAGCAACCTGGCAGTGGTGGGGCTTGAACCAGCGACCTTCTGATTACTAGTCCAGTACCTTAACCACTAGCTAGCTACAACTGCATGAAATCACCTCTATAGAATAAATACATCTTTTTTTTATTATTATTATTATTATTATCATTATTATTATTATAAATATTATTATCATTATTATAAATATTATTATCATTATCATTATTATTATTATAAATGTTATTATTATTATTATAAGTATTATTATTATCATTACTATTATTACTATTATTATTATAAATATTATTATTATTATCATTATTATTATTATTATAAATATTATTATTATTATTATTATCATGATTTGGTTTATTTGATGTTTGGTTGTTCGTTTGTGTAGAAATTTAACGATTTATTATTAATATTCTTTATAAAAAATAAAAATCAGGTGACAAATAAACTTTCACACTTAAAAGTTCGATTGTAGAAAAAAAAATTATTATAAGAAATAAAAACAAAAAAGATTCAAATGAAATATAAAAATAAAAGAAAAAACTAAATTAATGCTTCATAAGATAAAAAATCTTGTTTATAATGAAAGTAAAAATGTGTTTATTTAAACATAAAACCTTCAGTTCTGTAAATAAACACGAGAAATGATTCAATTTTATATTTTTATTATTCTGAAACTTGAAACAACAAGGAGAATAAAAACAGTCCACGGCGCACTCATAACTGATCATAACTTATACAATCTACATTCTTTTATTATTCTAATGATTATTTATTATTTTAAACATTATAATAATTTTCTTACCAAAATAAAAGTTTCCAAGTGAAAAAAGTTTCTCTTACATCCAAAAATACAAAAATATAAAATAACCTTCTAACCTTTAATAAATAATAATGAATCATATTATCCTGAATCCTGATGATCAGATTATAAAGGTTTATAATGTTTTTATGTTTATTAATAAACACTTCAGCGGCCGTGTCATTTATACACACATCATTATTATTCTTTATAAACACACTGTAGGGCCAGAAGTAAGTGGACCCTGACCATGTTATCAGTGTTATTATTACGTTTTAATTATTACAGACTCCACCCCTCTCATCCAAATTTCCTCCTCATTTCCTGTTTTGGCGGTGGCGTCTGGTTGTTGGTTCGAGTCTCTGGTCGGTGGTGGGTTGGCAGTGGGTCAGTGGGGGGTCAGTGGGGGGTCAGTACCTGCAGTGTTCGTCAGTCGCCGTTACGATCACGTCCATCCAGATCCTCATGCTCTCGGCGCTCGGAGCCACGAGGAAGAACAAACGCTCGTACGTCTTCACACAGAACGTCAAACTCGGCCGAGGAGACTGCAGACAGACAGGAAACAGGAAGTTACATCACGACACTGAGGAAGGACTGAGGAAGTGATGAGGAAATGATGAGGATGGAGGTTTAAATCACTGAAGTTCTTGATTGCCGCCTGAGGAACGTTACTGAGACGGTAAAAGAGAAGAACTGACCGTGGTCGCAGTGCGGAGGTGATCGTAATACACTTCCTCTATGGCCTGGAAGTAGATAACGCCCTTCAGCTTCCTCTCATCCTGATCTGATCAAGAGAAACACAGTAAATCTGTAAGAGATCCTGAGCGTGTGAGTGAGTGTGTGTGTGTGTGTGTTTGTTGCTTCCTGCTGCACTCCGAGACGTCCCTCACCAGTGTAATACGCCAGTCTGCGATGGTCCATGTCAAAGAGGAACCATCTCCTCTTCCAGGTCTTTACTCGCCCGCCTCGCTTTGTCAGGAAACCACAACATCGCCGTGGAGACACACGAACACCCGAACACCTCGGAACACAGTGACCTAGAGACGCCACGTGAGCCAGGAGGTCAAAGTTCACCGTCAGGAACAACGGGACGCCGTGCTGAGGGAACACCAACCAACGTTATACAACATCTGCACAACCTTCACACAACATCTACACAACCTTCATCTACTGCTAAGAATGTAATATTACAGCGGTACCCTGTAACTCGACGCCCTTCATGAGTGTTACAGCTCCACATGTATCTGTGTTTATCTGGATTCTCCTCCCTGTTTCACTTTTAAACTTGTGTTACAGCTCCAGCTTCTGAGAAATGGTGAGAATCAGAATCAGCTTCTCCCAGAGTCTAAAACGCTTCTGGTTGAAAATAAAGCTTAACGTGGTTTAATGTAGTAAAAGAAGGAGACAGGAGCACTAAACTTCTCTTCATTATTACTGCTCATAAGTTCCTCCACTAATCACATTCCTCACTCGCTGTTTTACTACAATAAGTCACGCTAAGTTTTGTTCACCGCCGTCACACTTCATAGGAAACAGGCAGTTTTGTCACATCTCATGTGAATGCGCCGGTGCTGAAGGGAATACAGTATTCCAACATCAAGCATCTCCACCATTAAGAAGCGTCAGGAAACAATAAAGAAGTAAAACTAAAGTGCAGCTTTTATTGTATTTTTATTGATGTTTAACTGTTAGTAATTGTATTTCATATTTTATATTTGTGTTATTTTCAGTGTTTAAGTGTCAAAAACAACCTCATTATTTTACATGAGACTAAAATATCTGCAGCTCCACGGGACCATGGACGCATTAACAGGTTCTCCAAACATCCTTATGGGAAAAAATATCTCGAAACTAAACGTCTTTAAAACTCAACACCACTCCCAGAACCGACTGACGTCCAGTTCTAGGGTACTGCTGTATATTAATAATAATAATAGGAAGAAGAAGAACTCTCTCACACTCACACACACACACACACACACACACACACACAGTATTGTGTGTTACCTCTGGTGAGCTGTGAGCTGGACCTTCTGTGTGTTCCTTCCCTGGGTGTGAATGAGTGTTTATGTGTGAGTTTGTAGTGGTATGTGTAGTTGTGTGTGTAGTTGTGTGTGTTTGAGTCTTTAATTGTGTGTGTTTGTGTGTGTGTTTGTGTGATTGTGTGTTTGAATTCTCTGGTTCCTTCTGTTTGTTCTCTATGAAGAGACGCTCCCTCTCCTCCTGCGATTACAGACAAAAACACACCATCATCATTATCATCATCATCATCATCATCATCATTATTTATGTCAAGTGGGTGTTGGTTCTCACCCTCTCTCGCAGGAGACGCTCTCTCTCAGCTCTTGCCTGACGTAACTTCCTCTCCATCTCCACCAGGTCCATCAGACGCAGACTGGGACTGTAAACACACACACACACACACACACACACACCTTCAGTCTGTATAGAAACTGTA
>NC_086010.1:115000-147500 GCF_030014385.1 Trichomycterus rosablanca
TAGCTGCAACATAAGTGAGTACACCCCACAGTGAACATGTCCAAATTGTGCCCAAAGTGTTAATATTTTGTGTGAGCACCATTATTATCCAGCACTGCCTTAACCCTCCTGGGCATGGAATTCACCAGAGCTGCACAGGTTGCTACTGGAATCCTCTTCCACTCCTCCATGATGACATCACGGAGCTGGTGGATGTTAGACACCTTGAACTCCTCCACCTTCCACTTGAGGATGCGCCACAGGTGCTCAATTGGGTTTAGTCCATCACCTTTACCTTCAGCTTCCTCAGCAAGGCAGTTGTCATCTTGGAGGTTGTGTTTGGGGTCGTTATCCTGTTGGAAAACTGCCATGAGGCCCAGTTTTCGAAGGGAGGGGATCATGCTCTGTTTCAGAATGTCACAGTACATGTTGGAATTCATGTTTCCCTCAATGAACTGCAGCTCCCCAGTGCCAGCAACACTCATGCAGCCCAAGACCATGATGCTACCACCACCATGCTCAACTGTAGGCAAGATACAGTTGTCTCGGTACTTCTCACCAGGGCGCCGCCACACATGCTGGACACCATCTGAGCCAAACAAGTTTATCTTGGTCTCGTCAGACCACAGGGCATTCCAGTAATCCATGTTCTTGGACTGCTTGTCTTCAGCAAACTGTTTGCGGGCTTTCTTGTGCGTCAGCTTCCTTCTGGGATGACGACCATGCAGACCGAGTTGATGCAGTGTGCGGCGTATGGTCTGAGCACTGACAGGCTGACCCCCCACTTCTTCAACCTCTGCAGCAATGCTGGCAGCACTCATGTGTCTATTTTTTAAAGCCAACCTCTGGATATGACGCCGAACACGTGGACTCGACTTCTTTGGTCGACCCTGGTGAAGCCTGTTCCGAGTGGAACCTGTCCTGGAAAACCGCTGTATGACCTTGGCCACCATGCTGTAGCTCAGTTTCAGGGTGTTAGCAATCTTCTTATAGCCCAGGCCATCTTTGTGGAGAGCAACAATTCTATTTCTCACATCCTCAGAGAGTTCTTTGCCATGAGGTGCCATGTTGAATATCCAGTGGCCAGTATGAGAGAATTGTACCCAAAACACCAAATTTAACAGCCCTGCTCCCCATTTACACCTGGGACCTTGACACATGACACCAGGGAGGGACAACAACACATTTGGGCACAATTTGGACATGTTCACTGTGGGGTGTACTCACTTATGTTGCACCTATTTAGACATTAATGGCTGTGTGTTGAGTTATTTTCAGAAGACAGTAAATCTACACTGCTATACAAGCTGTACACTGACTACTCTAAGTTATATCCAAGTTTCATGTCTATAGTGTTGTCCCATGAAAAGATATAATGAAATATTTGCAGAAATGTGAGGGGTGTACTTACTTTTGTGATACACTGTATAATATACCAGCGTGTGTGTGTGTGTGTGTGTGTGTGTGTGTGTGTGTGCAGCCTTACTGCAGCATCTAATTTAGTAAGTTATTCTAAATTAGATGCTCTTTTCAGAAAAAAAGACTAAATTACAGCGTTCAACATCTGGATAAACTCCACATGTGGCTGCACAGCTACACACAGACTGGATCAGATATTATAGATTCACATCAGAACACAGCGAGGGTCTGATCATCACAACCATCTCCACCATACTCCATCACTGGATCAAACAGACCTATCAACTTTTTATTCATCTATAAAATTCATCATTTTAAATGATTAATAAATTAATACAGATTACAGCCAGTAAAACTTTATACTCACAAACACACAAAATAATTAAACTAGTTTTTAATGTAATTCGGAAACATTTTTTAAAAATAAAACCAGTATAAATGATTAAAATTTTATTATTAATATAAGAACTAAACAGACACACACACACACTCACCGTTTCTATCAGAATATACAGTTTTAATCTAAATTACTATAAAATGTCTATATTAATTCCTATTAATAATAATAAACCAGCGCTGCAGAAACATCTGGAAACAAACCATAAAAAACCAAGATGCCGAGAGATCAGGAATCAACTTCATCCTGGAGTCTCCTAAACAAAGTTCATAGACAGACCAGAACTGACCAAACACTGATGAAGGGAACCAGAAGAACCTTCTATGAGTAAAGATGAATTGGGACTGAGACTGAGACCACGGCCAGGACAAGAAAGCAACAGGAATCTATAACATCACCACAGGATTATTTCAAAATTCTGATCAAATTATTCTAACAAATCTGGAAAACTGATCAGTGACCGTCAGACTGCTGGATTTAACTGGATTTAATTTAATCAGATTTATTGGACCAGATATTTGGACAGGACTATATCAGGACAGGACAGGGGGACAGGGCTGTAAAAGGACAGAAGGACAAGACTTTAACAGGACTACATTAGGACAGAAGGACAGGACTAGGACAGGACTACATTAGGACAGAAGGACAGGACTTTAACAGGACTACATTAGGACAGAAGGACAGGACTAGGACAGGACTACATTAGGACTGAAGGACAGGACTTTAACAGGACTACATTAGGACAGAAGGACAGGACTACATTAGGACTGAAGGACAGGACTAGGACAGGACTACATTAGGACAGAAGGACAGGACTACATTAGGACAGAAGGACAGGACTACATTAGGACAGAAGGACAGGACTAGGACAGGACTACAGAAGGACAGGACTAGGACAGGACTACATTAGGACAGAAGGACAGGACTAGGACAGGACTACATTAGGACAGAAGGACAGGACTAGGACAGGACTACATTAGGACAGAAGGACAGGACTAGGACAGGACTACATTAGGACAGAAGGACAGGACTTTAACAGGACTACAGAAGGACAGGACTAGGACAGGACTACATTAGGACAGAAGGACAGGACTAGGACAGGACTACATTAGGACAGAAGGACAGGACTAGGACAGGACTACATTAGGACAGAAGGACAGGACTAGGACAGGACTACATTAGGACAGAAGGACAGGACTTTAACAGGACTACAGAAGGACAGGACTAGGACAGGACTACATTAGGACAGAAGGACAGGACTAGGACAGGACTACATTAGGACAGAAGGACAGGACTAGGACAGGACTACATTAGGACAGAAGGACAGGACTAGGACAGGACTACATTAGGACAGAAGGACAGGACTAGGACAGGACTAAGGAAGTCTGTAGGTGTATAAAAGTGTTGATCTGAATCAGGTGTGTGAAGTGTAATCTGTAATAAACACTCACATCTAATCCACAGTTCATGTGAAGCGCCTGATAATCCGAGTCCGTCAGTTAGTACCGGATTAACCTGATCTCAGGGTTTCGGACAGAAAGTGAAATGAAGTTCTTACCTGTTCCACACTTCCGCTTTAATCTTCAACAGGATCCGGATCCACCGAGCACAGATCAGGTCGTTCACGGGTCGGATTCCTTTTTGTGGATCTGATTAATCTGATCTAATGAGGAGATCCCGCGGGGAGTCCAGCACTGACACTACTGACACACACACGCACACGCACACACGCACACACACACACACACACACAGGTGAGGCGGAGACCCCGAGCGGGTTGCCAGTTCAACACAAACTACTTCTGGGTTGCCAGATCGTTCTTCACCGATGAACGATTCCAGGTTTAAAAGTTTGTTCTGCCTCTTTTAATAAACGTTATTATTTTATTTTCTAGGTAAAAATTTGCTTATAAACTTTTGTAAATTAATTACAGATCAAAACATCGAAATCAAATTCACCTTATTTAGAGACTTTTAGTAAACAAACAGAATTTGTGCATTAAAATATAAACACTAGAATTCAGAGATTTTACTTAAAGTAAGGGATGCCCAAACTCCCGGCTGCTGATGGCTTACAGCATCTTCGGGGCCCAAACTCACGGCCTCTGGATCATAGGGGCCAAAACACACACCACTCAGGGGTCACAATCACAAATCCCTACAGTGTTATTACAGATGTTATTACAAAAGTCCAGAAGATTCTGCTGGTCGGTTTGGGTCAGAAATAAACACCAACTTTCACCAGAATAATTTGGAGTCACTTTTAAATCTAATAAAGTCAGAATTAATCAAATACAAACACAAAAATCTAGTTTTAGATAAATAAAACTGACATTAAAACTTTTATTTTTCAGTTTTTCAGTTCGTTTCACTTTTACAAAATTCATCATTCAGTAAGAAATAAATTTTTATTATTGATTAATTATTGATAAATTAATTACTGAGAAGTGACTTTATGAGGTTGTTGCGTTGCTTGAGTTGCAGAGTTGGGTTGTTTCCTTCTTTTAGGGTTGCCAGATTCTTCACCATTTCATACATATAAATATACAGTACATTACCATATACGTAATTAAATTATATTATTTATAATATATTAATTTATACTATTAAGGAATTATATATTAAATAATTATTATATAATAATTGTCCTACATTATAAAAACTTTTTATACTATAATGAATGAGACTAAAGCAGATCACTGACATGTTCTACTGATAAACCTTATTAATTCATTTTAAATAATATTGCGTAAGTGGGTGGGTGGGTGAGTGAGTGAATGGATGGGTGGGTGGGTGAGTGAATGGATGGGTGGGTGGGTGAGTGAATGGATGGGTGGGTGGGTGGGTGAGTGAGTGAATGGGTGGGTGAGTGAGTGAGTGAATTTGGGTGAGTGAGTGAATGGGTGGGTGAGTGAGTGAATTTGGGTGGGTGAGTGAGTGAATTTGGGTGAGTGAGTGAGTGAATTTGGGTGGGTGAGTGAGTGAATTTGGGTGAGTGAGTGAATGGGTGGGTGAGTGAGTGAATTTGGGTGGGTGAGTGAGTGAATTTGGGTGGGTGAGTGAGTGAATGGGTTGGTGAGTGAGTGAATGGGTGGGTGAGTGAATTTGGGTGAGTGAGTGAGTGAGTGAGGGTTTCCTGTAATGCATTTGTACCCTCTGTGTTTCTGGGTGGCAGTAAAACCACCACCACTGATTAAGATGAAGTGGTTATTCACGCTTAATGAATGAATGAATCACCAGATCTTTAGTTCATGTCATCAGTAGGATCCACACTCATGTCGTCACATAACAAAGCTGGTGTGACGTAACAATAAGACATTTGGGTGCAGCTGAATTTAAGACGTGACCAAATACTTTGGGATGGTCGTGATGCGTTAAGAGTAAAAAATCAGACTGAATCCAACAACTTCACTACAGCATCACAAACGCCAGCAAACACCAACACCAGTCAGAATCTTCAGCTCATTCACACATTCACTCAGAGGCCTGAGGGAAGAATCTGAAGAATTTGTGGTGTTAATGTTTATTAAAATGAGTAAAAGATGAGAAGCAAAACGAGCCGAAACCAACACGCCTGAATTTCCAGATTCTCCTGCTGTAGAACAGGTTGTTCAAAACACAACACACAGCGTGTAGAGACACGACGAGAAATAACAACAAAGAGTTTATTGTGTTAATAAGAACAGAAGCGCTCAGTCTGATCATCATCATCATCCAATCAGAAGAGAAACGCTCCCATTATTATTATTTATTATTTTACTAACATCACAAACACGCCACAGCCAATTAACCTGTAATATTACTGTCATGAGGGGCGGGGCCAGAGCAAGGGGCGTGGTATCATCAAAAAAGAGATTATGAAAAGGGGCGTGGCATGATCAAAAGGTGATGATGGTAAAGGGGCGGGGTTAATTCAAAAGGAGAGCATATAAAAGAGTTTGTTATTGTACGTAAAAGACATCAAACACATGAGAATAATAAAGAGATCAAAGTGTCAGACATGAAACGATTCATTTGTACAATTTTTACCTGTTTAATGAATAAAACCTCAAAATCACACAAATAAAAATAATACAAATAAAATGACAGAAAATTGAATCCAAACAACCGGCGATCCTACTGTCCTAACCACCGACCTACCCCCCCCCCCCCCCCCATTATAACCTGAGCACGAGTGTGTGTGTGTGTGTGTGTGTGTGTGATTTTACTAACAAATCAGGTTCTTGTTCCCATCATGCACTTGTATAAAGAGGTTTGAGTTTATCATTATTGTTTATATTAGAGAGGAAACGCTCGTCTGATCTCAGGTTCAGATCTCGTGGAGTCCACACACCAGGTTCGCTGGAACCGCCACATCTGGAACACACACACACAGTCATCATTCCTATTACTAAACACCTACACACACACACACACACACACACACACACACACACACAGTCATCATTCCTGTTACTAAACACCTACACACACACACACACACACACACACACACACACACACACAGTCATCATTCCTATTACTAAACACCTACACACACACACACACACACACACACACACAGTCATCATTCCTATTACTAAACACCTACACCTACACACACACAGTCATCATTCCTATTACTAAACACCTACACACACACACACACACACACACACACACACACAGTCATCATTCCTATTACTAAACACCTACACACACACACACACACAGTCATCATTCCTATTACTAAACACCTACACACACACACACACACACACACAGTCATCATTCCTATTACTAAACACCTACACACTACACACACACACACACAGTCATCATTCCTATTACTAAACACACACACACACACACAGTCATCATTCCTATTACTAAACACCTACACACACACACACACACACACACACACAGTCATCATTCCTATTACTAAACACCTACACACACACACACACACACACACAGTCATCATTCCTATTACTAAACACCTACACACACACACACACACACACACACACACACACACACAGTCATCATTCCTATTATTACACACTACACACACACACACACACACACACACACACACACACACACACACACGTGTTATTTTAATATTAGATTTTACTTTGGGTTGAGGGGGCACTTGGTACCTATTCGAGCAGGTTTGGGGAGGTTCAGGTTGTCCATGATCTTCACAAACTCCTCCAGTGATTTAGTTAATCGAGGGTTGAATTTTTTCTCCTCGTCCACTGTGGATACGGTCTGACCTGCTCACACACACACACACACACACACACACACACACACACACAGAACAATGAAATGACATTCAGTAGATCACTTATTTCAAATAAATACGTCTACATTTACAGGCGCCTTTATCCAAAGCGACTTACAGTACAGTTAGAGTATACTGTCTGAGCAATTGAGGGTTAAGGGCCTTGCTCAAGGGCCCAACAGCAGCAACCTAGCAGTGGTGGGGCTTGAACCAGGAACTTTCGGATTACTAGTCCTGTACCTGAACCACTAGGCTACACCTGTAATACTTTAATAATGAACATAAAGTAAAAATCTGAATTATTATAAAGATAAAGGTGATGACTTTTATTATGATGATGATGATGATGGTGGTGTAAATGATGGTAATGATGAAGATGATGTGAACGGGGGTGTGGTGATTATGATGATGGTGATGATGATGAGGGTGTGATGATGAACCTTGATAATCGTGAGCAGGGTAGATCAGACAGTGTCCTGGCAGGGTGAAGATCCTCTGATGGACGGACTGGTAGAGTTTGCGTGAACAACCTGCATCAAACCAGAACAAATATAAAACCCCAAAACTTAATCAGCACTGACATCTAGTGGTCATACAGGGTATAACTCCTGTGGTCCAGTGTTTCCATGTCCCTGTGTTCCCGTGTCCCTGTGTTCCCGTGTCCCTGTGTTCCCGTTTCCCTGTGTTCCCGTGTCCGTGTTCCCGTGTCCCTGTGTTCCCGTGTCCCTGTGTTCCCGTGTCCGTGTTCCCGTGTCCCTGTGTTCCCATGTCCCTGTGTTCCCGTGTCCGTGTTCCTGTGTCCCTGTGTTCCCGTTTCCCTGTGTTCCCGTGTCCCTGTGTTCCCGTGTCCCTGTGTTCCCGTGTCCCTGTGTTCCCGTTTCCCTGTGTTCCCGTGTCCGTGTTCCCGTGTCCCCATGTCCCTGTGTTCCCGTTTCCCTGTGTTCCCGTGTCCGTGTTCCCGTGTCCCTGTGTTCCCGTGTCCCTGTGTTCCCGTGTCCCTGTGTTCCCGTTTCCCTGTTTTCCCGTGTCCCTGTCTTCCCGTGTCCCTGTGTTCCCATGTCCCTGTGTTCCCGTTTCCCTGTTCCCGTTTCCCTGTTTTCCTGTGTCCCTGTGTTCCCGTGTCCCTGTGTTCCAGTGTGCCCGTGTTCCTGTGTTCCCATGTCCCTGTGTTCCAGTGTGCCCGTGTTCCTGTGTCCCTGTGTTCCCGTGTCCCTGTGTTCCAGTGTGCCCGTGTTCCTGTGTTCCCATGTCCCTGTGTTCCAGTGTGCCCGTGTTCCTGTGTCCCTGTGTTCCCGTGTCCGTGTTCTCGTGTCCCTGTGTTCCCGTGCCCGTGTCCCTGTGTTCCCGTGTCCCTGTGTCCGTGTTCTCGTGTCCCTGTGTTCCCGTGTCCCTGTGTTCCCGTGTTCCCTGTGTTCCCGTGTCCCTGTGTTCCTTCACCTTGTTGGAAGTCAGTTCTGCCGCAGCCTCTGATGAGCAGAGCGTCTCCAGGAAACACCATCGATTCGTCATTAGTCACGTATGAAACACAACCGTCTGTGTGTCCTGGGGTCTCTCTTACAAACACACACTGATACACACACACACACACACACACACACACACACACCATTATACAGGGATTATTGGAACATACAACACAAAACTATGTGGACGTGGTTCAGCATCATCAAGTTCTTTTACACCAACCTAAACCTAAACTATTTCTTTATGAGAAAAACAGGAAACAGGAAAAGGCATTCCCCAAACTATTAGCACAGAGTTGGTTAGAGATCTCCTGGAATCCACTGAACGGAGACACAATCAGACAGATTCATTTCTCCAGAAAGCTGGTTTCTGATGCTCCAGAGTCCAACAGCAGTGTGCTTGTTATTGTTCAGTGTTTTGTAGTCACAGAAACTCAACCCACAATGTCCTTGTGCAGTTTGGAACTCAGTAGTGATATGCTTTAGCACATGCTGTCAGCTTGTATGGCTTCATGGATGAGCTGTTGTTGCGCCTGAAAGTGAAGCAGCTCTGAGGAACACATTCCATAAGCTGACATGAGGAACAGGTACCAGGATCAGATCCCTGTTCTTCTTCTGAAGGTTCTACACCAGAAGTCCCCAAACTGTTTTACACCCCCATCCTCCACCACGAGGGGAGGATTTAAAATAAAATAACAATACAGTAATCCCTCCTAGATCCCTTCCAGAACCCCCCGCGAAAGGTGAAAATCTGCAAAGTAAAAACCACGTGTTTATATGGTTATTTTTATATATTTTAAGCCCTTACAAACCCTCCCACACTCTTATAAACATTTCCCGCACAGTTATACAGCATAAAGCGGAATCTAACGCTTCTCTCCTTCGCTGAGCCAATCAGCACCCAGGATACTTAACCGCGTGCTCTGATTGGGTAGCTTCTCAGCCATCCGCCAATAGCGTCCCGTGTATGAAATCAACTGGGCAAACCAACTGAGGAAGCATGTATCAGAAATAAAAAGACTCTTTGTCTGCAGAAATCCGCGAACCAGCGAAAAATCCGTGATTTCTATTTAGACATGCTTGCATATAAAATCCGCGATAGTGAAGCCGCGAAAGTCGAAGCGCGATATAGCGAGGGATTACTGTGCTACTCACAAATGATGGAAACTCTGAGCTTTTTTCGCTGCAATGAGACACTCCCCCCTAGTGGTGATAGGAGACAATAACACCTAAAGTGTGTTGGAAGTGGAAGTGATGGATTGCTTTTGTAGCGTCTTTCATTATTTATTCTTTCTGTGCAGCCCGGTAATAAATGACGTCCGATGGTTGGGGACCACTGCTCTACACTTCTCACTAATGTGTGTAACTGCCAGTGTTCATTTTTAAACCCACTAATTAACTGGTGTCCATGCTTTTGGTCGCGTGGTGCATGATGTGAGTGTACAGTGTGTCTCTGATCAGGGTGTGAGTGTGGGCGCGGGTGCTGAACGTACGTATTTGCCGAACTCGATGGCGTCCCCATCTGACAGCTGGATGTCCGCCTGCGCCCCGCTGTGTTTGGAAATGGCGCTCTTCACCCCGAACAACCGCTTCTTCAGCAGCCCGGTGCCGGTCACATGATCCGCATGGCAGTGTGTGTTTGCTGTGGGATTGTGGGTAACGATGGGATCATTAAGAGTGAATCTGTTTACATGTGATTTGAAATACAGCCGAAGTTCTTACCAGCGATTTTGAGTTTGAGTCCGAGCTCCTCGATCAGCTTCAGGTCTCGATCCACCGTCTCCAGCACCGGGTCGATCAGGATCGCCTCCCGCGACTCCGCATCCGCCAACAGGTAGGTGTAGGTACTGCTGGAGGACTCGAACAACTACACACACACACACACACACACACACACAGAAACACACACACATACAGAGACACACACACACTTACAGGATAGATTTCTTTATTAGAATGTAGATGACAGAGCTGTTATGGGGTAGGGTTAGGTGGGTGGTTCTAATGTTTTGGCTCATCAGTGTGTGTTTAAGCTGGTTGTGCGAGTGAACGTTGGAGTTTCAGGGCAGTAAATTATTAATTGGGGTGTTGGAGGGTGTGTTGAAGCTTTATGAGTTTCCAGATAATTGTGAGGGTTGAATGAACTGATACTGGTGGTGATAATGGTGCCAGTTCAGGTTCTGTACTGGTTTAATTATTTAACTTAATCAGATCAAAACAACAAACTTCAGATAAGCATTAAAGTAACATCAACAACAATATTATTAGTAATAATAACAATAATAATAATAATAAATAATAATATAAAAATAATAAAATACAAATTATAGTAATAACAATAAATAATGATAATATTAATAATAATAATAATAATAGTAAATATTAGTATTAATAATAATAATAATAATAAATAACAGCTTTTATAATAATAATAACAGTAAAAAAAAATTTGCATTAATAATATTAACAAAAACAACAGTATATCGTTTTAATAATAATAATAATAACTGTTCCAGATGTGTTCCAGATGTGTTCCAGATGTGTTCCGGGGTCAGGTCTTCATGCTCCACATAGTTTTGCTCATATGGTGTCGGTTTAAATCCAGCTGATTTGTGATTTAGAAAATCTAAAATAAACTCAAATTTTAAAGAATAGCTTCTACACATCTCTAAAACTCCAAAACTGTGGTGAAACCAACACTGGAGGTTTCATCTAATCCTGCTTTCATCTTCTGCACTTTAAACTGCATTTCAGATATAAATGATTTGCAATTAATTTATTAATATTAATATTAGTAGAAGTATTATAAGTATTGGTGGTATTAGATGTTACTTTACTGCAGTATTTGTGGACTTGAGTTTTAATAAATTATAATCATCTTTTACACACTTCAGCATTATTTTGAGATCAGATAAAAGTAAAAATAAACTCACCTGTCGGAACAATAATCCTTTATTATTCATTCTGAGATTCCCAGCTGTGCTGAAACCCCTGGATCCTGCAGTATTATTATTAATATTATTATTATTATGAATATACTGGGTGCAGGTGAGTGGAGGAGCTGCTGCAGCTCTAAACCTCACTACTGAAGTCAGTCTGTTCATTCCTAACCTGATTAAACCCATCATCTAATGTTCTACACACAGCAGTTAAACCAGTTTAGTCTGATCTGATCTGATCTGCAGTCTGAGACTCCCAACAAGAACCAAACAGGAAAAAACTTTCAGGGTTATGATGTAACATCCGACACTGTCTGATCTACACTCCTCTAATTAAACCAAACACCATATAAATAAGCACATTCTCACATTTAAGTTAAATTAGAACGATCACAACACGCATTAATTACAGAATACAGTTATAAGATGAAAAACAGATCCCATCCGAACCCGGAAATCACACGATAGTAACACTATACCGTTTTTAATAAGACGCACTTCTTACTGCGCATGCGTGGGACCCATGTACCGAAAAAAATTACCATTGTCAAAAACTGACGCTCTCAGTGAACACGCATGCGCAGAAACGAGGAACGTGACACCAACAATGTTGCTCTGAAAATCATTTAAAACGCTGTTAAAAATGTTCAAGTGTTTATTAAGATATTTATTAATAACAAACCTTCACATATTTAATTCGAATTTTATCTGATTTAAGAGGAAATAAAACATTTAAACTGAAGAATATTTCAGATGTTTTTGCTTTGTTCTGAATGAAAATGTTCCACATGTGAAACCTGGACCTGAATTCTTGTGTAACTCATGAAGAGAAGAAAATAATTCACATTTTGTTGTTGATTAGTCAGGATGATAAAGCAGATTTAGTGAAAGCAGGTTTAGCAGAAGGTCATGAGTTCCAGCGCCTCTGCTGTCAGATGAAACAGGAAGTGACTATCCTCATGTTATTGTGCTGTTGGCACGGTGCCCACGGTGCCCACGGTGCCTACGTGACTGTAAACACATTCATGCAGTTATAATGATTTATTACAGAACAGATCAGATCTGCAGTCTGAAATCTGAAGCTTATAGCAATACTACTCTACAGCAATCAATAGAACCAACAATAAGCAATACAAACAATAATTACACATTTAACAATAATATATAAACAAAGCATCATGTCTCTGTGTCTCTGATCCAGTTATACAGCCATTTCTGCATCCTGCAACAGGACAAATAAAACAAATCTAAGATTAACAATTCAAGTTAAAAATGTGCAGGTTTTATTTTAGACTTTCTCAAGAACAAAACTGACGCTGGAATTACTTTTTGGGTGGCTTCAGTAGCCCCCTGTTTCCAACAGTTAGAACCCTGTTGAGGACCATTCCAAATTAATAAGGCCCATTAAAGAAACGTTGATGTGGAACATCCTGAGGGTCCTAATGTAGCCATGTGTGTATGTACTTGCATGTGTGTATATGTATGTACTGTATATGGGTATATTGGCCTCATTGTGCAATATTGTCACGTCACTTTACTATTTAATAATTTAATTACTATTCAATCTTTACACTAAAACTAAACCTCATGCATCATTACAGTTACAGTTATTCAGTTATACATCGGTCAGGGTCCCTTCTGTGTGGAGTTTGCATGTTCTCCTCGTGTCTGTGTGGGTTTCCTCCCACAGTACAAAGACGTGCAAGTGAGGTGAACTAGAGACACTAAATTGTCCATGACTGTGTTTGATATTAAAAACTCTTTCTTTGGGGGGGGGGGGATAATATTATAAATATATGGAGTTTGTTATCGTGTGCTGTGCAGTTGTGAAGTGAGAAGCTAAAATTTTCTTTTAAACAAAATCAAAATAATCTGAAGTAAAATCCTTCAGCCTGGAGAAAACCACAGCAGCACAACCACAGACATGAACAGCCGGTTATAAGCTTGACTTTGTCGCCACCTAGTGGTTCTTTATATGAACTGACATTACATTAATCTTGATTGCTGCTGAGATTCGAACCTATGTAGATTTGCTGCTGTTGCCTTTTTTATCATAATTCTTGTGCAGATTTTATTTAAATTGTATTTGATTTAGTTTCTACCAGTTGTTTCTAGGCTGGAGGTCTGATGGTGCTGTAATGAAATAATTGGCTCACTGGTTGTTTGTACCTGGTAAAGGTTCCTAGGTTGTGTTCCAAATGCTATATTACTCCATACTGATGCTCTACAGAGAGCTGGTCAGCATCTACTCACTGTGTAAGTGTTTTATATAAGATTATTTCTGTAAACAAAATCAGCTGAACTACTTTTATTGTAAATGTCTTTGCTCTAAAATAGAAAAGGGTATTCCCCAAACTGTTGCACAAAGCTGTTTTCTGCAGTGGTGTAGTATGATTTACTCTTTACTGAAATAAAGAGACTTAAACCATCAGAAACAACACAGAGTGTAAAATCATCTGTGCAGTGTGACTCAGTGCTCCACTGCTCCAGAGTCCATCAGTGGTGTGTTTTATACTGCCTGGTACTGCTTCAGAAGTAACCACGCTGTTCTGTGTGTGTGTGTGTGTGTGTGTGCGTGTGCGTGTGTGCGTGTGTGTGCGTGTGTGTGTGCGTGTGTGTGTACCTCTATATACTGATGAATCCACTGCAGTACTGCGGTGATTCTGCTGTAAACACCCGGTTTATTCGGTCGTCCACATCCTTCACCCCAACTCACCACACCCGCCAACCTCCACTCACCGTCCGTCGTCTCACACACCAGAGGACCCCCGCTGTCCCCCTGGAACACATTTCACTTCATCACACACCTGCTGTTTTGGAGACTCTCTGACCCGTCACAGATTCCTCCTGCTTTCAACTTCAATACCTGACTGTTCCCTGTCTAACACACCCCACTATAAGCCCCCCATAGTCCATAAAAACAGAAATCCTGGACGGAGGTGTGATTACCTGGCATGAGTCGACTCCTCCCTCCATGATGCCAGCACAGAGCATGCTGGGAGTGATGTACGAGCTGTAGACGGGGCGTGAGGAGCACAGGGTCTGATCGATGATGTAAACTCGAGCCTGTCTGAGTTCTGCTGATGCTGAACCTGCACGACACACAGCGCAGGTCACTCTCTCTCTCTTTACAAAATGGGTGCAAGTTCCCACAGACACACTCCTAGTTACGGTGTTGTGGTGTAGTGTGTTACCTCCTTCATGTGTGTAACCCCACCCCGTCACCCAACAGGTGGAACCAACTGGAAACGACTGAGATAAAGTTGGTAAACACACTGGTCGTACACCACTTACACACACACACACACACACACACACACACATTTGTGTGAATGGTGCATTGTGGGTAATGTAGTCAGTAGAACTATCAGATCTGAGTGATTGGAGACTGAACACACACCTCCGGTCCTCACGCTGGTGTGTGTGTGTGTATGTGTGTATGTTTGTGTGTGTGATTGGAGACTGAACACACACCTCTGGTCCTCACGCTGGTGTGTGTGTATGTGTGTGTTTGTGTGTGTGATTAGAGACTGAACACACACCTCTGGTCCTCACGCTGGTGTGTGTGTATGTGTGTGTTTGTGTGTGTGATTGGAGACTGAACACACACCTCCGGTCCTCACGCTGGTGTGTGTGTGTGTATGTGTGTATGTTTGTGTGTGTGATTGGAGACTGAACACACACCTCTGGTCCTCACGCTGGTGTGTGTGTATGTGTGTGTTTGTGTGTGTGATTAGAGACTGAACACACACCTCTGGTCCTCACACTGTTGTGTGTGTGCAGCAGGCTGACATCGTAGTCATTGGTTTGCTCGCTGTAGTTGGGATGAGTGTAAATGCGCCTTGTGGTGAAACGCTGACCACGCGAAGCATCAGATACAACCAACGTATCAACCAGCACCAGCCAATCAGATTCCTCCATCCTGTCATACCTGAGAGACACAGCACAGGGTGAACACAGTGTGTGTGTACAGGTGTGTGTGTACAGATGTGTGGGTACAGATGTGTGTGTGTGTGTGTGTGTGTGTGTGTACTTGATGAAGCAGTGTGCAGCAGTGATGATCCAGGTCGGAGTAATGATGGCTCCTCCACACACGTGCTGACCCTTCCACTGCAGACTGACCTGCCACGCCCACTGATCCTGCAGCGCCACTGTTCCACCCACAATCCTCCCTAAGACCCCTACTGAGTCACCACAACCTAACAAACAATACAGTACACACACACACACACACACACACACACACACACACACACACACACACACACACACACACACAAACACAAACACAAACACAAACAGTGTGGAAGTGTGGGTGAGGATGTTGGAGCTGGTGTGATGCTGCAGTCCCACTTCTCACCACAGAGGGCGCTGCTGCTGCTGATGCTGCTCTGCTTCAGTGTGTGCGGCAAAAACACCAACGTTACTAACGAGGACACAAAGATTATTATACACAATATTTATAAATACAGCACTAATAATAATAATGATAATAATAATATTTATAAATACAGCACTAATAATAATAATGATAATAATAATATTTATAAATACAGCACTAATAATAATAATGATAATAATAATATTTATAAATACAGCACTAATAATAATAATAATAATATTTATAAATACAGCACTAGTAATAATAATAATAATAATAATAATAATATTTATAAATACAGCACTAATAATAATAATAATAATAATGATAATAATATTTATAAATACAGCACTAGTAATAATAATAATAATAATAATAATAATATTTATAAATACAGCACTAGTAATAATAATAATTATTATTATTATTATAATAATAATAATAATAACTATAATAATAATATTTATAATAATAATATTAATAATAATAATATTTATAAATACAGCACTAATAATAATAATAATAATAATATTTATAAATACAGCACTAGTAATAATAATAATAATAATAATAATAATATTTATAAATACAGCACTAATAATAATAATAATAATAATGATAATAATATTTATAAATACAGCACTAGTAATAATAATAATAATAATAATAATAATAATATTTATAAATACAGCACTAGTAATAATAATTATTATTATTATTATAATAATAATAATAATAATAACTATAATAATAATATTTATAATAATAATATTAATAATAATAATATTTATAAATACAGCACTAATAATAATAATAATATTAATAATAATATTTATAATAATAATAATAATTATTATTATTATTATTATTATAATAATAATAATAATAATAATATAGAAAGTGTATCTGTAATAAACCTGTGATGATGATGGTGATGATGGAGATGAGAACTGTTATTGATACCAGGCGAGATGGAAACACTTTTAATCCACACACAGCTAAAAGAACAAAACCAGAACAGAACATTATAATTACACATCAAACTACAGTGCCTTGCAAAAGTATTCAGCCCCCTTGAACTTTTCAACCTTTTGCCACATTTCAGGCTTCAAACATAACGATATGAAATTGTAATTTTTTGTGAAGAATCAACAACAAGTGGGACACAATCGTGAAGTGGAACGAAATTTATTGGATATTTTAAACTTTTTTTAGAAATAAAAAACTGAAAAGTGGGGCGTGCAATATTATTCAGCCCCCTTGCGTTAATACTTTGTAGCGCCACCTTTTGCTGCGATTACAGCTGCAAGTCGCTTGGGGTATGTCTCTATCAGTTTTGCACATCGAGAGACAGACATTTTTGCCCATTCTTCCTTGCAAAACAGCTCGAGCTCAGTGAGGTTGGATGGAGAGCGTTTGTGAACAGCAGTTTTCAGCTCTTTCCACAGATTCTCGATGGGATTCAGGTCTGGACTTTGACTTGGCCATTCTAACACCTGGATACGTTTATTTGTGAACCATTCCATTGTAGATTTTGCTTTATGTTTTGGATCATTGTCTTGTTGGAAGATAAATCTCCGTTCCAGTCTCAGGTCTTTTGCAGACTGCAACAGGTTTTCTTCCAGAATGGTCCTGTATTTGGCTCCATCCATCTTCCCATCAATTTTAACCATCTTCCCTGTCCCTGCTGAAGAAAAGCAGGCCCAAACCATGATGCTGCCACCACCATGTTTGACAGTGGGGATGGTGTGTTCAGGGTGATGAGCTGTGTTGCTTTTACGCCAAACATAACGTTTTGCATTGTGGCCAAAAAGTTCGATTTTGGTTTCATCTGACCAGAGCACCTTCTTCCACATGTTTGGTGTGTCTCCCAGGTGACTTTTTATAGATATCTTTGAGAAATGGCTTTCTTCTTGCCACTCTTCCATAAAGGCCAGATTTGTGCAGTGTACGACTGATTGTGTCCTATGGACAGAGTCTCCCACCTCAGCTGTAGATCTCTGCAGTTCATTCAGAGTGATCATGGGCCTCTTGGCTGCATCTCTGATCAGTCTTCTCCTTGTTTGAGCTGAAAGTTTAGAGGGACGGCCGGGTCTTGGTAGATTTGCAGTGGTCTGATACTCCTTCCATTTCAATATGATCGCTTGCACAGTGCTCCTTGAGATGTTTAAAGCTTGGGAAATCTTTTTGTATCCAAATCCGGCTTTAAACTTCTCCACAACAGTATCTCGGACCTGCCTGGTGTGTTCCTTGGTCTTCGTGATGCTCTCTGCGCTTTAAACAGAACTCTGAGACTATCACAGAGCAGGTGCATTTATACGGAGACTTGATTACACACAGGTGGATTCTATTTATCACCATCAGTCATTTAGGTCAACATTGGATCATTCAGAGATCCTCACTGAACTTCTGGAGTGAGTTTGCTGCACTGAAAGTAAAGGGGCTGAATAATATTGCACGCCCCACTTTTTAGTTTTGTATTTCTAAAAAAAGTTTAAAATATCCAATAAATTTCGTTCTACTTCACGATTGTGTCCCACTTGTTGTTGATTCTTCACAAAAAATTACAATTTCATATCGTTATGTTTGAAGCCTGAAATGTGGCAAAAGGTTGAAAAGTTCAAGGGGGCTGAATACTTTTGCAAGGCACTGTATATCTGATCCATTATTCACTCATTTTGTTTTTGAAGCTGCTTTATCCTGGTCAGGGTTGAGGCGGGTCCGACATCACCCAGAAAAAACTGGGTCCAGGGCAAAAAAACACCCAAAACATCACGGGACAGCACACACACTTACACTTAACACAGGAGAGGAGATAAAATAATGTGGACAAGCAGGACTGAACTGGACACAATAAAAAAGACGAGGGGACGAGGACGAGATAAAGAGCTGAAAAAGAAGGAAAAGAGGAAGATGCAGTAGATGAAGGGACATGGACACGCCCTGGTGGATCAGATCATGTGGAGAAGACAGTGGGGGGGGTATGTAGTACCTGACTGTTCATCAGCAGCTCCTTTAGAGACACCAGCGCCCCCTGTGGGCCGGACAACATCAGGATCCGTGATCTTCTGCTGAGGACGGAGGGATCCACAGGACGTGGGAGGCTGAGAGCTGGTGGAGGGGGGTGGAGGGATCAGGACAGGGGTGTGGGTGTGGTTTTGTAGGTGAAGTGGGCGGGGAGGTTGAGGTGTAGCTGTGGTGGAATGTGAGACTGATATTGAGGGTGGGGCTGTAAGTGGCGGTGAAAATACGGGCGGGGCTGGTTCTGTTAATGGAGGTGGGGGTGACTGTGTGGGCGGGGTGGGTAGAGGTTGACCACTGTGTGAAGGTGAGGCCAAGCCTGGGGTGAAAGATGGAGACAAATCTGTGGGTAAAATTACTGCTGTTGTTGTAGGTGTGGCTGTGGGTGGAGCCAAATCTGTGTGAGGAGGCGGAGCTATGATTAAAGGTGGGGTTTGAGGTGAACTCTGGGCAGTGGTTGGAGCCAGACCTGTATGAGAAGGCGGGGCTATAAGTAAAGGTGTTGTCACAGGTAAAGGTTGGGCAGTGGGTGGAGCCAAATCTGTATGAAGAGGCGGAGCTATGAGTAAAGGTGGGGTTGTGGGTGGAGTAAAGTCAGGTCGAGTCGAGTTTGGAATAAAGAACCAAGGTGCGCACTGAGCGGTGGGTGGAGCCATGTTTGTGGTCGGGGGTGTGGCTGTTGTGGGTGGGGCTGTAAGCATCTTCTTGGTTATGGGTGGAGCCAAATGTCATATTATTCTGTACAATAAGAGATTAATTAGTTAATTATTTAATTACAGAACATTAACATACGCCCCCCCCCCCATTTTTCCTCCCAATTTAGTCGTATCCAATTACCAGGGTTCATATGGAGATCAGTATCACGCACGGAGAGTCACTCACCGATCTCTGTTATCCCAGCCAGCAGGGGGCGTAACTGCAGCAGTTATGAGGAATCCCCTCCCTCACAGTTACGCCCTCTGCTGGCTGATCGATGGCGCTGCACAGAGACCCTCAGACAAAAGAAACCTCTGAAATAAACAATAAATAAATAAATAAATGTACCTCCTGCATCAGTCAGTGATTGTTCTCCTATCATCCGACCGCAGATATAAAATCCCTGAGAATTAAAATAAAACCTTCAGCCCCTCAGTCAGGAATGAAGCTCCACGCTCCGTCATCTCTCTCATCCAGCGGGGCCGCTCCTCTTTTCCCACAATGCTTTGCTCTCTCTGGTCTCACCTGTATAGCTGTAACGGATAGCCGTGAGTCTCTCGCTGAAATATTCATGCAGTCATTGTCTGTCTCAGTGTAGGGTTAGAGGTCATCGAGGGCTGCGTATCAATAATTAATGAAGATAAATCACATGACCTATGAGGGCGCGGTGATGGCGCTGATCTTGTGGATCAGCAGTGGAGGATCTTGTGGATCAGCGGTGGAGGATCAGCGGTGGAGGATCAGCAGTGGAGGATCTTGAGGATCAGCAGTGGAGAATCAGCAGTGGAGGATCTTGTGGATCAGCGGTGGAGGATCTTGTGGATCAGCGGTGGAGGATCAGCGGTGGAGGATCAGCAGTGGCGGATCAGCAGTGGAGGATCAGCAGTGGAGGATCTTGAGGATCAGCAGTGGGGGATCAGCAGTGGAGAATCAGCAGTGGAGGATCTTGAGGATCAGCAGTGGGGGATCAGCAGTGGAGGATCTTGAGGATCAGCAGTGGGGGATCAGCAGTGGAGAATCAGCAGTGGAGGATCTTGAGGATCAGCGGTGGGGGATCAGCAGTGGAGGATCTTGAGGATCAGCAGTGGAGAATCAGCAGTGGAGAATCAGCGGTGGAGGATCTTGTGGATCAGCGGTGGTGGATCAGCAGTGGAGAATCAGCGGTGGAGGATCTTGTGGATCAGCGGTGGGGGATCAGCAGTGGAGGATCTTGAGGATCAGCAGTGGGGGATCAGCAGTGGAGAATCAGCAGTGGAGGATCTTGAGGATCAGCGGTGGGGGATCAGCAGTGGAGGATCTTGAGGATCAGCGGTGGGGGATCAGCAGTGGAGGATCTTGAGGATCAGCAGTGGGAACGGAGCATAATTTTACCCCCAAAACGAGCCTGTCCAGGGCGGCGAGTAACGTGATCATTATCCATTACCCCGGACTGATTACTGTAGTAAAAACTTTCACAACCAGAACCAGAACCAGCGCGTCCAGCACTGAGCTCTGTTTACACTCACCTCCATACTCAACACCAAAATAGCTTTATGGGAGGGGTATTCCCTAAACTGTTTCTGCCACACACAGATTTAATAACTTCAATAGTTAAATAGTGCATCAAATTGCTCCAAAAAGCTGTATTTTATCAAGTGTAACCCACATTACACACTACAACTCCTAAACTGACACTTTCACCCTGTTTTACATTATTAAAAAAATAGATTTTTTTTATCCATAACTTTAATAGCATTTCAAGTATTCAGCATATTAAAGAACCCCAATTAGACACAGACGACCCCACTACAGGTGGGTTTGTAGGTGTGACTACATACAAAACTTCAAACACTACCCCCCCAACAAAAAAACCCCATAACACAGATGTGTTTTACATTTTTATTATGAGAGAAAAAAACTAAAACTAAAGAAGTTTAAGAGAGAAACAAAAGTACAGGTTTGAAATCCTGAATGATTTTATTAAGAATAAACGAATAAATGAAATGACACAGGAACTATTTACACTGAGCATCAGTTTAACACCTTCACAACAATCACCCACAAACAAACTGAGATCAGCCAATCAGAGATCAGCTGCTGCGCTGGACTGAAGCTCTGCACACGGGTCCATTCATCAGTGTGAAGGTTTCAGGATTGACTCCTGAGAAACACCAGCAGTCATCACACGCCTACATCAGCCGTCTGAGGCGGAGACGAGGGCGAACAGGACGTCCATATCTTACGATATTTTGAGAATATGGGAGCATTAAGGGTGGGGGGTGAGGGAAGGGTACTTCAGTGTAGGGTTGGTAGGGGAGTATTAGTGGTGGGTGGGGTGAGGTTAGGGTACTACAGTGTAGGGTTGGTAGGGGAGTATTAGTGGTGGGTGGGGTGAGGTTAGGGTACTACAGTGTGAGGTTGGTAGGGGAGTATTAGTGGTGGGTGGGGTGAGGTTAGGGTACTACAGTGTAGGGTTGGTAGGGGAGTATTAGTGGTGGGTGGGGTGAGGTTAGGGTACTACAGTGTGAGGTTGGTAGGGGAGTATTAGTGGTGGGTGGGGTGAGGTTAGGGTACTACAGTGTGAGGTTGGTAGGGGAGTATTAGTGGTGGGTGGGGTGAGGTTAGGGTACTACAGTGTGAGGTTGGTATGGTAACATCTTCTGTCGATCATTGATGGCAAAAATCCAGGACGGCTTCACAAAACTCAACTTCTCGTTCTCCATCAGAGCCTGAGAGAGACAGAGAGAGAAACGATGGTTCTAACGATGGTTCATTCATCCACCGTCCAGCGGTCCGACTCCCCACAGTCAAAAATAATCATACACAGACTGTACAAGCAAAAGTATATGGACAGGTGTTTTAACCACTGGAAGTGTTATCATTTATATAATGTATACAGAATGTTGATCCTGTGTCTGAAACACAGTAATAATAACGGTGTCCGTATACTTTTGGCGGTACAGTGTATCTGTCCAAATAAAGCATGAACACTCACGTCCTCAAAGGAATCGTCCCAGCCCTGACTGGTGATCACAAACTGGACCTTCTCATTCATGTAGTCCTCTAGAGCACTGTAACACACACACACACACACACACACACACAGTATCATTAATATCTGATCATCACACTCAGGTACACACCGAGTGTGTGTACTGAGTGTGTGTGTGTGTGTGTGTGTACTAAGTGTGTGTGTACTGAGTGCGTGTGTGTACTGAGTGTGTGTGTGTACTAACTGTGCGTGTGTGTGTACTAACTGTGCGTGTGTGTGTACTGAGTGTGTGTGTGTTTGTTTGTGTACTGAGTGTGTGTGTGTACTGAGTGTGTGTGTAGTGACTGTGTGTGTGTGTGCAGTGAGTGTGTGTACTGTGTGTGTAGTGAGTGTGTGTGTAGTGAGTGGGTGTGTACTGAGTGTGTGTGTGAGTGTACTGAGTGTGTGTGTACTGTGTGTGTGTGTGTGTACTAACTGTGCGTGTGTGTACTGAGTGTTTGTGTGTACTGTGTGTGTGTGTGTGTACTAACTGTGCGTGTGTGTACTGAGTGTGTGTGTGTGTGTACTGTGTGTGTGTGTACTGAGTGTGTGTGTGTGTACTGAGTGTGTGTGTGTGTGTACTGTGTGTGTGTGTGTGTACTAACTGTGCGTGTGTGTACTGAGTGTGTGTGTGTGTGTGTACTGTGTGTGTGTGTACTGAGTGTGTGTGTGTGTACTGAGTGTGTGTGTGTACTGTGTGTGTGTGTACTGAGTGTGTTTGTGTGTACTGTGTGTGTGTGTGTGTGTACTGAGTGTGTGTGTGTGTACTGAGTGTGTGTGTGTGTACTGTGTGTGTGTGTGTGTACTAACTGTGCGTGTGTGTACTGAGTGTGTGTGTGTGTGTACTGTGTGTGTGTGTACTGAGTGTGTGTGTGTGTACTGAGTGTGTGTGTGTACTGTGTGTGTGTGTACTGAGTGTGTTTGTGTGTACTGTGTGTGTGTGTGTGTGTACTGAGTGTGTGTGTGTGTACTGTGTGTGTGTGTGTGTACTGAGTGTGTGTGTGTACTGTGCGTGTGTGTACTGAGTGTGTTTGTGTGTACTGTGTGTGTGTGTGTGTGTACTGTGTGTGTGTGTGTGTACTGAGTGTGTGTGTGTGTACTAACTGAGCGTGTGTGTACTGAGTGTGTAGTGAGTGTGTGTGTAGTGAGTGGGTGTGTACTGAGTGTGTGTGAGTGTACTGAGTGTGTGTGTACTGTGTGTGTGTGTGTGTGTGTGTACTAACTGTGCGTGTGTGTACTGAGTGTGTTTGTGTGTACTGTGTGTGTGTGTGTGTGTACTGAGTGTGTGTGTGTACTAACTGTGCGTGTGTGTACTGAGTGTGTGTGTGTACTAACTGTGCGTGTGTGTGTGTACTGAGTGTGTGTGTGTGTGTACTGTGTGTGTGTGTGTGTACTAACTGTGCGTGTGTGTACTGAGTGTGTGTGTGTGTACTGTGTGTGTGTGTACTAACTGTGCGTGTGTGTACTGAGTGTGTGTGTGTGTACTGTGTGTGTGTGTGTACTAACTGTGCGTGTGTGTACTGAGTGTGTTTGTGTGTACTGTGTGTGTGTGTGTGTACTGAGTGTGTGTGTGTACTAACTGTGCGTGTGTGTACTGTGTGTGTGTGTGTGTACTGTGTGTGTGTGTGTGTACTGAGTGTGTGTGTGTGTACTGAGTGTGTGTGTGTACTAACTGTGCGTGTGTGTACTGAGTGTGTGTGTGTGTACTGTGTGTGTGTGTGTGTACTGAGTGTGTGTGTGTACTAACTGTGCGTGTGTGTACTGTGTGTGTGTGTGTGTGTACTGTGTGTGTGTGTGTGTGTACTAACTGTGCGTGTGTGTACTGAGTGTGTGTGTGTGTACTGTGTGTGTGTGTGTGTACTAACTGTGCGTGTGTGTACTGAGTGTGTTTGTGTGTACTGTGTGTGTGTACTGTGTGTGTGTGTGTGTGTACTGAGTGTGTGTGTGTACTAACTGTGCGTGTGTGTACTGAGTGTGTGTGTGTGTACTGAGTGTGTGTGTGTGTGTACTGAGTGTGTGTGTGTACTAACTGTGCGTGTGTGTACTGTGTGTGTGTGTGTGTGTACTGTGTGTGTTTGTGTGTACTGTGTGTGTGTTTGTGTGTACTGTGTGTGTGTGTGTGTACTGTGTGTGTGTGTGTACTGAGTGTGTGTGTGTACTAACTGAGCGTGTGTGTACTGAGTGTGTTTGTGTGTACTAACTGTGCGTGTGTGTGTACTGAGTGTGTGTGTGTGTACTAACTGTGCGTGTGTGTACTGTGTGTGTGTGTGTACTGTGTGTGTTTGTGTGTACTGTGTGTGTGTGTGTGTACTGTGTGTGTGTGTACTGTGTGTGTGTGTGTGTACTGAGTGTGTGTGTGTACTAACTGAGCGTGTGTGTACTGAGTGTGTGTGTGTACTGAGTGTGTGTGTGTGTACTGAGTGTGTGTGTGTGTACTGAGTGTGTGTGTGTGTACTGAGTGTGTGTGTGTACTGACTGTGCGTGTGTGTACTGTGTGTGTGTGTGTGTACTGTGTGTGTTTGTGTGTACTGTGTGTGTGTGTGTGTGTACTGTGTGTGTGTGTGTGTGTACTGAGTGTGTGTGTGTACTAACTGAGCGTGTGTGTACTGAGTGTGTTTGTGTGTACTAACTGTGCGTGTGTGTGTACTGAGTGTGTGTGTGTGTACTAACTGTGCGTGTGTGTGTACTGAGTGTGTGTGTGTACTAACTGTGCGTGTGTGTGTACTGAGTGTGTGTATAGTGACTGTGTGTGTGTGCAGTGAGTGTGTGTGTGTATAATAAGTGTGTGTGTGTGTACTGTGTGTGTGTGAGTGTGTGTGTAGTGAGTGTGGGTGTGTACTGAGTGTGTGTGTTTACTGTGCAAGTGTGTGTGTGTGTGTGTGTGTGTGTGTGTGTGTGTGTGTGTGTGTGTGTAGTGAGTGTGGGTGTGTACTGAGTGTGTGTGTTTACTGTGTAAGTGTGTGTGTGTGTGTGTGTGTGTGTGTGTGTGTAGTGAGTGTGGGTGTGTACTGAGAGTGTGTGTGTGTGTGTGAGTGTGAGTGTGTGTGTGTGTGTGTGTGTGTGTGCTCCTCTCACCCGTTGAAGGCGATGATGTAGCGCTGCAGCAGGCGTCTCTGGTTGTCGGGGAATTTACCGTACAGGTAAAAGTTTTTACCCGCCAAAAAATCTGAGAGAGAAACAATAACATAATAAAGGTTCGATCCATTCAGAGGGGCAGCGGGTGGTGGTTGGGTGGTGGTAAGGCAGTGGTTAGGCTGTTGGGTGGGGGAGTGGTTAGGCGGTTGGGTGTTGTTTGGTTGGTTGTTGGGCAGTGGTTAGGCGGTTGGGTGGTGGTGGGGCAGTGGTTAGGCGGTTGGGTGTTGTTTGAGTGGTGGTTAGGCGGTTTGGTGTTGTTTGAGTGGTGGTTAGGCGGTTAGGTGGTGGTGGGGCGGTGGTTAGGCGGTTGGGTGTTGTTTGAGTGGTGGTTAGGCGGTTGGGTGTTGTTTGAGTGGTGGTTAGGCGGTTGGGTGGTGGTGGGGCGGTGGTTAGGCGGTTGGGTGTTGTTTGAGTGGTGGTTAGGCGGTTTGGTGGTGGGGCGGTGGTTAGGCGGTTGGGTGGTGGTGGGGCGGTGGTTAGGCGGTTGGGTGTTTGAGTGGTGGTTAGGCGGTTGGGTGTTGTTTGAGTGGTGGTTAGGCGGTTTGGTGGTGGGGCGGTGGTTAGGCGGTTGGGTGGTGGTGGGGCGGTGGTTAGGCGGTTGGGTGTTGTTTGAGTGGTGGTTAGGCGGTTGGGTGTTGTTTGAGTGGTGGTTAGGCGGTTGGGTGTTGTTTGAGTGGTGGTTAGGCGGTTTGGTGTTGTTTGAGTGGTGGTTAGGCGGTTAGGTGGTGGTGGGGCGGTGGTTAGGCGGTTAGGTGGTGGTGGGGCGGTGGTTAGGCGGTTGGGTGTTGTTTGAGTGGTGGTTAGGCGGTTGGGTGGTGGTGGGGCAGTGGTTAGGCGGTTGGGTGTTGTTTGAGTGGTGGTTAGGCGGTTGGGTGGTGGGGCGGTGGTTAGGCGGTTGGGTGTTGTTTGAGTGGTGGTTAGGCGGTTGGGTGTTGTTTGAGTGGTGGTTAGGCGGTTGGGTGTTTGAGTGGTGGTTAGGCGGTTGGGTGTTTGAGTGGTGGTTAGGCGGTTGGGTGGTGGTGGGGCGGTGGTTAGGCGGTTGGGTGTTGTTTGAGTGGTGGTTAGGCGGTTGGGTGTTGTTTGAGTGGTGGTTAGGCGGTTTGGTGGTGGGGCGGTGGTTAGGCGGTTGGGTGGTGGTGGGGCGGTGGTTAGGCGGTTGGGTGTTGTTTGAGTGGTGGTTAGGCGGTTGGGTGTTGTTTGAGTGGTGGTTAGGCGGTTTGGTGGTGGGGCGGTGGTTAGGCGGTTGGGTGGTGGTGGGGCGGTGGTTAGGCGGTTGGGTGTTGTTTGAGTGGTGGTTAGGCGGTTGGTTGGTTGTTGGGCGGTGGTTTATGGGTGGTTCGTGCTCTGACCTGGTAGTTCAGGTATGGCTTTATCTTCCTCCTCCTCAGCATCAGTGTTCTCATCTGTAGATCCACCATACGGATCATCTTCATCCTCCACCTGTCCTCCTCCACCCACCGTCTCCTGCTCCTTCATCTTCTTCCTCTCTGTCTCCAGCCTAACACACACACACACACACACACACACACACACACACACACACACACACACAATACAGTAACACAGGGGTTTTTAACCTTTTTGGACATGCGCCCCCCTTCGTGTGCCAACCGCGAACTTGCGAACTTCTGACCGACAGAAAACGTTTAGCTCCACGGACAGAACGACTCTGAGTCGACTCCCGCTCTGTGGTAATACTCAGTATAATTAAGCCGGAGCTTTTTAAGGTAAGCGAGTCACACAGAATGTTCTGTAGTAGTCGGTGTTTATTTACAACCGCAACATTTATTATAACAGTAAACACGGAGAGATGACTGAGAAAAGAAACTTACGCTGCGCTTGAAATGAATCGACTCCTGAATCACTTATAATCTATACTGTGAACAGAGCGTCTCTCTTAAAGACACACACACGTCCTAAAAAAATCTCGTAATGTCACGCCCCCCGGTCGGGCACTCGCGCCCCCCCCAGACAAGTACTCGCACCCCACAGGTTGAAAACCCCTGCAGTAACACACCAACACACCGTCACACCCTTAAATCCGGAGTTACTGCAGCTTCTGGAATTTACCTTCTGAGCTCATCTTCAGTGTCCATCCCAGACTCATCATCATCATCATCACGTTCTTCATCTGCATCACACACACACACACGTGTACAGCATGTTAGTCTCCTCCCTGTTTAAATAAACTAGACGTAAGCCCCACCACCACCTTAATCTACACCCCCCATCAGCTCTCCAAAACCCCTGCACCCCCCCCTCAACACACCCACAAGTCGTCAAGATCCCCAACAGCAACACACTCATCTCCACTTCACTCCAGCCTCTTCATTATCTCTCTCACACACACACACACACACACACACACACACACACTTCAGGCTCAGAGGGAGAGATGTTCTGGAGTGGGAGGAGCTTAGACACTGAGGACTGAGACCTTCAGTCATAACCACATTCCAAAAATCTAGATCTAGGAACCTCTGGATCTTTGAGGTGTTTGAGTCCAACAACCAGCCAGAGTTTTACTGAAGCGTGCAGCATCATGAGGTTAGCACTCCAGCTACACAGTAATTCTACATCACACACACTGTACCAGGAACCATGAGGAACACACAGATGATATACACGTACTGCCTGAGAGAGCTGATTGAGAACCAGGAGCAGTTTGGAACCCCTGAATGAACTCATGATGCTGTGTGAGCTCACCTTGTTCATCCGTGCGTTCCTCACTCTTCTCCTTCTTCACCGGAACGTTCCTGCTGGCGCCGGGTCTCTTCACCGAACCTTTCTACACAATACACACACCGAGCACTTTATTAGGAACACCTGCATTCATTATTTTATAAGTTGTGGGTGTTCAGTTACTGACTGTAGCCCCTCTGTTGTGCACACGTTGACACTCCCCTGTACCCCATTTATCAATCAAAAGAGACTGACTAAAACAGGAAGTCATACTGAAGCTGTTTCTATGGTAACATGACGGTGAAAATAAGTGTGAAATAAGAAAGCATCACCCTGCGACCCCACGACCCCCCCCCCTCCCCCCAAAACTCATTAGTGTTCTCACCTCCTCCTCAGCATTGCTCCCCTCCTCCTCCTCCGATGAAGAACTGGACTCTGCTCCATCTATCAAATACCTGCAACAATCCAACAAACACCATCAAACACCAGAACACACACAGATACTCGCCCCTCCCCAAACTGTAGAGAGAACCCCTGCAGCTCTCATTCTCACCACGTATCCCCAACCTTCACCCCTCCAGTAATAATCACAGCTCAAATCTCTTTACATTTTACATTTACATTTTCGACATTTAGCAGACGCTAGTAGTAGCGCTTTATCCAAAGCGACTTACAGTACAGTTACAGTATACAGTTTGAGCAATTGAGGGTTAAGGGCCTTGCTCAAGGGCCCAACAGCAGCAACCTGGCAGTGGTGAGGCTTGAACCAGCGACCCTCTGATCACTGGACCAGTGCCTTAACCACTAGGCTACAGCTGGCCCTCACTACAGAAGCACACAGAAATACACCCAAATGTTGCCCCATCAACCCCCCCCCCCCCCCCCCCCCCCCCCCCCCCCAATAATCACCCCACAATCATCAACCTATCACCCCCCCGTTATCACCCCCCGGTTATCACCCCCAATCAATACCCCATCACCCCCCAGTCATCACCCTACGATCATCAATCTATCACCCCTAATCACCCTATCACCTATCACATCAACACCATAAACTACTATGTGTGCATTCTGTGTGTAGGTGTGTGTGTGTGTGTGTGTGTGTGTGTGTGTGTGTGTGTGTGTAGGTGTGTGTGTGTGTGTGTGTGTGTGTAGGTGTGTGTAGGTAGAAATACATTGTATCACACTTCAAAGTAAGTGGCTCCTTTAAATAATCATTAATAAATCAGCTTTTAAATACTGAATACATCACACACACACACACACACTCTCACACACACACACACACACACACACACTGAACCCCATCCACCATGAATAAAGAGCTGAGTGTGAGTCCTGGTTCATCACTAACATCCAGCACCAGTGCAGCTCAACAGTAGGAAATCCCTGCAGTCATGTTCCACAATCTAAGGCAGTTCTTTACATATACAGATGAAGGTGAGAGTGGGTTCAGGTGTTCAGGTGTTCAGGTGTGTGGATCCTCACCTCCTGTAGGAGATCTTCTGTTTCCTCTTACAGCAGTCCAGCACCCACTCCTTATGCACTATCATCCCCCCCGCCGCCTTCACCTGGGTGTACTTAGGTGTGTTAGAGAACGCACAGCTGTGGGAACACACACACACACACACACACACACACACACACACACACACACACACACACACACACACAGTGAGAACCAACAGCACAGTGGTCAGGGTCACTGTTCCTCCTGCTACACGTTGTCTGTGACTGACAGCCCATGTTAATACAAACTGAGATCAGTAAACATGGATTATTTACCCTGAGCTCATTACCAAGGGTAATAAATATTCTAACATTACAAATCTGAAATACACCACATGGTCAAAAGTATCTGGACGCCCCTTCTAGTGACTGAAATCATGTGTTTCAGCCACAACAGTTACTAACGGTGTAATAAATCAATCATATAAAGAAAATGACATTCTTCCAATCTTGCAGCAACAGTTTAGGGAAGGTCCTTTCCTGTTCCAGCATGACCGCGCTCCTCTGCAGAAAGCCTCAACAGCTCTGGGATGAACTGGAACACCAACTGATCAATCAGTGCCTAGCCGTACAAATGCTGTCATCTTTTAACTGAACGGGCACAAATTCCCACACACAGACACAATTCAAAGTAGTGTGAGATGCCTGAATAGATCACTCTGTGTTAATGCAGTTTGTTTTTAAAACGAGACGTTCGACATGCTCATGTTTAGGCGTCCAAATACTTTTGTCCCTACAGTGCATCTATAATACTAATACACAATGACAGGAAGCCCAAATAAGGACGTGTGCAGCATACATGAGGTGGGTGGAGTCGGGGGTCCAGTCCTGCCGGTACCGGGCCCCCATGGACAGAGCTTTATCCCGGAGTTCAGCACGGAACGGGTTCTGGAATCCACTCAGCACAAACACCACACCGTCCATGATGCGGTTAAACGCGATTGGTTCTGAGGGCCGTGGGGGGCGGGGCTTCACAGAGGGCTTCAGTTGGGAAGATGCTGGGAGAGAAACCAGAACCATGAGTCCAACACAATCATCTCCAGATCATCCATCATCGGTGTGTGATGGTACAGACCTGCTTTACTGGACGGCGTGCTGGAGGAGGTTCTCTGTGGAGGGGTTTTGGGGGGTCCTGATTGGGGGGAGGCGGTGTGTTTTTTAGCAGGAGGTGCAGGAGTGTCCTGTCGCTCTTTGCTGAACTCAAACTTCCTCTTCACGGCCACGCCCGCCTGTAGAGACACAAACACTCAGATCACAGCTCACACACAGATTAGTCCAGGTTTCTACACACATCAGGGTAACAGGACTGTGGGGATTCTCTCCCTCATATGACTGTTAGGAGTGCTGAAGGCGTGTCAGTGCTCTATTGTACACATCAATCATACCAGTGCTGGTACTAATGTGAGGGGTGTGGTCAGTGATGGGCGTGGTACCTTTGGTGAGCTGGAGGGGGCGGGGCTTGAGGTTGATGGTTCTGTCTGTAGTGCAGCAGCAGCGTAGCTCAGTTTGGGATTTTGAGGAGAAACTGAGGAGGAAATCAATAATATAAATAAAATAATAATAAACATAAATAATAACAATAATATTAATAATAGTAATAATAATGTAAATATTAATATTTAAATAAATAAATAATAATAAAATAACAATAATAATAAGAATATAGATCATAAATAACAGTAATAATATAAATAACACTACAAATAATAAGATTAATAAATGAGATAATAAAATAAATAGGGCTGTCAAACGATTAAAATTTTTAATCGCGATTAATCTCAGAATTTCATATAGTTAATCGCGATTAATCGCATAAAAAAAATCTGTGTAAATGTTATAGAAAACAAGGATTTTTAAGTGAAATGTTACAATTAAAATGGTGAACACATTTTATGCTAAATGTACTGATGTTAAAAACTGCTGGGACAAGAGAAAACTGTAAGGGAGTTTTATTCACTCACATACTAGGTAGTAATACTATCCAATGGTTTGATGGACGTTTCTACACGAAGTGAGTGTGTTTTGACCCTTTGGGGCTTCCATAGTTCATGGACTAACGTGCTTGACTCAGCTGTCCGGTATTCTTTACCGTAACAGAATAAGTTAATAAAGTGTTCTGCTCCCGACAACTTGTGAATATAGCGTGTATTTATTTCTTTATTATGCAAGTGCAGATGCTACGACGCTCTTTTACATTTTGTTAACAAACCGCAAATGAACAACGGTGGCAAGTCCGACATTAAAACGTTTGTTCTACCAGTCAAGTCTCAACATGAACTAGAATTTGCGTTAATGGCACTATTTATCTTAATCGCGTTAAATTGAGATTGCGTTAATGCGTTATTATCGCGTTAACTTCGACAGCCCTAAAAATAAACAATAATAATAATAATACATTAGTATTATTAATAATTGGATTAATAATCATTATAAAGTAACCATTAATATTATATTTATTACTATTATTAATAATAAGAAGTAAATCTATTTCATTCTAAACATCATTACTGTAGATTAGCATGGTTAAGCCCTGTTGCTGTAGGTTCATACTGAGCATGTGCAGAAGCTCGTACCCTTCACTCCTGGGCTCTCTTTACT
>NC_086010.1:155000-157500 GCF_030014385.1 Trichomycterus rosablanca
TATCTGGACATTTACACTAAATCATCATGTAAACATGGTAAATATAACGGAACTGATTTTTTCTTTTTCCTTTATGATTGTGTGGGGCGTCGGAAGCTCAGCAGTTCTGCTACTGGACCAGTGATCAAAAGGTCGCTGGTTCAATGCTAAGTTACTACAGTTGGGCCCCTGAGCCAGGCCCTTAACACTCAAATGCTTTCACTGTTTTCTGTCGCAGTTATATTTCAGTAAAAACGTAAACGGTGGCTCCTGTCCATCCCTAATCTACACACCCCCAGGGAGTAAACGCCCAGAGTTCCAGGGTTCTCCTGTACCAGGTGAGAACATGCGGTACAAACCTCAAAATCCTGGTCCTTCACAGACGTGGAGTGTCCAACTAGAACTTCGATGAAGGCTGATCCCTCGTTCCCGATATCGATACTGTGCACCTGCTCCTCCTTCTCAAACTGATCAACATCAACACAATCAATAACATCGTCAATAATATTATCAATCAGCTCATCAATACAGTCCAGCACAGAGAGGAGCAGCAGATGATCTCACACCAGAACCAGAGCAGAGTGAGTGGAGGCTCCGGTTCAGGTGCTTTGTTTATGATTTTTTTGTTTACTGAATTAAAGCAGTAATTATTTGATCCCTGTAGAGGACCAGTTCTGGGTTCATGGTTCTAGCAGCAGTCTAAAAACTTAACATGGGGCTACGTTTACAGAGTGTGTGTGTGTGTGTGTGTGTGTGTGTGTGTGTGTGTGTGTGTGTGTGTGTGTGTGTGTGTGATGTTCTGTACCTGTAGGATGATGGAGGTTTGTTTCTCTCCAGCTCGAGCTGATTTCCACTTCCTGTAGGTGTCTGAGCTCAGCAGATTAGCAGCTTTATGAGTCTGAATGAGATATGAGGATATGAAGTAAGGACAGGAGAAGCAGCACCAGAAGCGGAGCTGTAGATTGGGGGGGGGGGGGGGGGTGCAGCCGTACTCACCGTATCCTCACTGCTGCAGGACACCACGTGTTTCAGCGTGATCTCCGGCATGATGGCGTCACCTCCGTCTCTCCAAACTCATCCGTCCTGAAACACCATCACGTTCACATCAATATTCACCTTTATTACAGTAATCACGGAGCTCAGCGCTTTCACATCCGGACCAGCAATCAGAGGCTCTCTGGTTTAAATCCCAGCACCACCCAGTGCTCACTGCTGGGCCCTTGAGCGAGGCCCTTGATCGTTACCCGTGAGAACTGTAAGTGTGGATGAATAAATCATAAAGAAACCAGTCAGCACTGAGGGGGAAGAACAGGTTCGCTACGCTCTCACTGAACATCAAGGAGCAACAACAGCTCAGCCAGGAAGTCACACAGGCTCACAGCACAAGACACCAAGTAAATCATCTCTCCTCACTCAGTACAGCACTACAGAGTTCCAAACTGCCTCAACATGACGTGTTCATCAGGAGCTTCATGGATAAAGTTTCCATGGCTTCAGCCTTTAAATCCCCATGCACAATACCCAGCATAAGCTGGACGGATGTAAAGCACACAGCTGTTGGACCCTGGAGCAGCGGAACCTGGAGAGGAATAAATCACACCTGTCTGGTTTCAGTGAAGGTAATAAATATCAACACTACAGAATTCTTTTCTTCTTTAAATCAGAGTCAGGATCAGACTGTAGATCTGAAATAAAGAATCAGGAGCTTCATCACAACTACAATCTGATCATCTGATAACAGAGACACAGTCAGAATCCCACAGCGTCCAGCCGTCCACACTACTTTAGTTCATTTCACTCCATCAGCAGAGTCAAACCTAATATATAAGTCACTTATATATCAAGTCACAAGACATCAAGTCACTTATCCACGAGATAAATCCCTGCAGTTATGTTCTAAAATCTAGTATAAAGCTTCAACAGCTTTATTTTATTGTACATGGTGCTGATTTAAATTAATATAAAAACTATATAAATACTGATCACTGCTCAAAGTTAAACTGTTAAATTAAACACAGACTAAAATGTAACTAAATAATCTGAATTTAGTTTTAAAATTAAATAAATGATTAAGATAAACTAAATACAATTAGCATGTAGCATGTTAGCTTCGGGCTTATCTAACAATAGAGCTTAGAATAAGAAAAAGTTTAAAAATGCCAAAATAATATGAAACTTATTTTTATGGATTCTTGTACAGACCGATTATTCTCCAAATTTACAGCAATCTGAAACTGTACAGAAATGATGATTATTTGATTTATTTAGATACTTACTCCGGTGTGGTGTTTACTTGTTTTTCCACCCCTATTGACTCAGATCCCGCCCTCACACAGTAGGACTCATGCGGCCTGTCAGTCACAAATTCTCGCAACACGATTGGTGGAAAGTTCGTAGGTGTGACTTCTCAGCCAATCACAATAGAGGAGGCGGGATTTTACGAAAAAAGGTGGGGAAAAAATGCCGCGCAGGAGAGTGATAAATCTGCTTCTACGGTTTCTTGTGTTGTCCGTTCAGTATG
>NC_086010.1:172500-212500 GCF_030014385.1 Trichomycterus rosablanca
TTTCCACACCTTTATTCTGGTCAGGGTAGTGGTGGGTCCAGTTTCCCTGCAATCACTGGGTGCAGTGCAGATCTTCTGGTTTAGAAACATTAAGACCATTAAGATTTAAAATCATTAAACCAAATTCATTTTTGTAAAATAATAAACATGTGATAAAATGTTGTTATATGTTGATATTGGATGTTTTTGGTCACTTTATAACAATCTAAATAGAAGAGCATCAGTTCTTTTTGTATAAATGTTCTACTGGATCTGAGCTACACTGAGAAGAAAATTCAAAAAAAAAAAAAAGTAAAAAATATTTTTCTACCTGATGATGTTTGTAAGAAAACATTTTATTTAAATTCTTTCATCAACTGAACCAGAGATATAAAATATAGGGTTAGTGTTGGGGGGGGGACAAAAATAGGTAGATGGAAAACAGGTCAATGTTTATTTAAAACATTTAGAAACAGGGAACCAAAGAGCCGGGAGACAGAATCACAAGCTTCTACAGTCCTGAACTCATCTCACCTCTGCACATTTTTGCATTTTTTGCAGAAGCAAGCAAATCAGTCTGAAGCTCAGATAAAGCAGGAGTTTGAGAAGCTGCACAAGTTTCTGCGTGAGGAGGAAGCAGCTCGGATATCTGAACTCAGAGAGGAGGAAGCTCAGAAGATTCAGCTGCTCGAGGAAAGCATCGAAAAGATCGGCGAAAAGCTGGACTCCATTTCCCAGACCATCCAGAGCATCAGGAACCAGATACAATCAAATGATGTTACTTTTCTCCTGGTGAGAACTGATGTTCCCAGCTTTAACTCCACTGTTCTCCAGAAATATATGAACACTTTTGTTTGGTGTTTTTTCAGAAATAATCTATGAACTTATTTTTATTTTTAGAGTTTTGACAAGACGAAGAATGTGTAAGTAATAAAATGTTTCAAACACGTGAATAAAAAAATGTCAGTGATTTTATCTTTGAGATCTAAACTCCTGTAAAACAGCAGAATTCAGGCTGTTTTCTTTGTGTTCTTCTGTTTCTTTTTCAGAATACAGTGGACCTTACAGGATCCTGAGAACATACCGGTTCCTCTGATCGATGTCGCCAAGCATCTGAATCTACTAAAATATCGAGTCTGGGAAAAAATGCTGGACATTGTTCAGTACAGTGAGTATATACAGAGTATTCATACAGCTGAACTGAACTGATTCATTTTATTTTACACGAAATAAATGCTTTTATTTTTGCTATTCTTTTTAATAGTTTTTATACTTAGATCACGACAGAAATGTGAAGTCCTAGATCCTAAAACTTGTAAAGTTTTCAGTTTCCTGATTGCATGTAAATCTGTCCTGTTTCTGTCTAATTTTAAGAAATTGTTCTATATTTGTTGTTCTCTCTCATAATTTAGCTAATTTTTAATGAACTGTCTTATGCTGCTCTCTTTGTTTTTATCTTAATTATTCTTGATGTTGATGTACTATTTTGATTTTGTACTATGATTTGTATGGTGTATGTACGTATTTGTTTTGATTATTTGTCTTATGTAAAGCGTCTTTGAGTATCTTGAAAAGCGCTATATAAATAAAATGTATTATTATTATTATTATTATTTTACACAAATAAGAATAAAATAAGAAGAAAAATTTGCAAATAGAAGTTAAAAAGTTATTTACACATAATTAAATAATTAATGCTTACATTATTATTATTGCACATATGAATACTGAATATTGCACAGATGAACCATAGTGTCACCCATTAAGGGAGGAATTATAGAGTTTGATGGCCACAGGTAAAAAAGACTTCCTGTGGCGCTCTGTGGTGCATTTTGGTAGAATGTGCTCCTTTGTCTCATCACTGTGTCATAAAGTGGGTGGGAGCCATTGTTCATAATAACCTGCAGCTTAGACAGCATCCTCCTCTCCGATACTGCCGTCAGAGAGTCCAGCTCCACACCCACAACATCACCGGCCCTGCGGATCAATTTGTTGAGTCTGTTGGCATCTGCCACCCTCAGCCTGCTTCCCCAGCATGCAACAGCATAGAGGATAGCACTCGCTACCACAGACTCATAGAAGATCTTGAGCATAGTCCGGCAGATGTTGAAGGACCCCAGGCGCCTCAAAAAATAGATTCATTGTCAGTTTCACCACTGCTTTATCCTGGTCAGGGTCGCTGTGGTTCTGAATCAGTTGGCTTAAGGCAGAAAGACACAGGATCACAGGGCAGACACACATCTCACTCATACCTGACTGTAGGGGACTAGTAGCTGCAGTTGGCCTGACTGCATGTCCTTGTACTTGTGAGAGGAAACTCACTGACACAGGGAGAACATGCAAATTCCACAAGAAAGGACCCTGATGCTCAGCCGGGGAGTCAAACCCAGAACCCTCGTGCCACCCCACCTACATAAAACAGATTTGATCAGATTGATGTTTTAGGTTTCTTGTTGAATTTGCTGTGATGCATTTTGAACCACTCTAATGTTCATTTTAATGAATATTTCAGTTCCGGTGTGTTTGGATCCGCTGTCTGCGCACCCTCAGCTCTCCCTGAGTGAGGAGTTAACCAGCGTCAGCTACAGTCACCGGGGGAAATCCGCCCCCCCAAACCCAGAACGCTTTGACCTCTACGTCTTCGTTTTAGGGGCGGAAGGGTTCGACAGCGGCTCACACAGCTGGGACGTGGAGATCGGCCCCAAACAGGACTGTCGCATTGGGGTGGCTCAGGGGGGTGTGCAGAGGAAGGGTCACTTCTCCGTCTGCCCCGCCGAGGGCTTTTACACCATCGCCCTCCGTAAACGAGAGTTTCGTGCAGGAACCCTTCCGGAGACTCGACTGGATGTTAAGAAAAGGCCTCCGAGAATCCGAGTGAGTTTGGAATATGAGAAAGGCGAGGTGACGTTCAGTGATGCCAGCGACGGGACTCTGATCTACACCTTCAAGGAAACGTTCACAGAGAAGCTGTACCCGCTGTTCGGCCCCTCGAAAGATTCCACACCTCTACGTATATCACAGAGGGTGGTGAGAGTGACCCACGAGGGGTGACGGAGACCTGAGGGTCCACTGATTATTAATTATTAATAAGATCCTTATTACACACTGAACATCACCAACGTCCTGCTGGGAAGTTTTTATTTGCATATTCATAATTAGTTCTATATTCCTGTCATTGGAGATGAAAGATGATCCCAGAGCAGAGCTGGTAATGATTCTCAGTCAGTGTTCCGACACATTTCAATCTAAAATTACATTTAATTTTAGTTTTAATTTCACATTTCTGACTTTATTGTCTTTATTTGTAGATTTTTCAGTCTTTGTATTAATTTTTGTCTTTGTGTTCATTTTCTGTGACTAAACTTTTGTAAAAGATCATTAAACAAATAAAACTTGTTTATAGTTTGGTAAGTTTTCTGTAAATAGAAAGTAACTATGTGTGTGTGTGTGTGTGTGTGTGGGTGATGAGTTTATAGCTCTGTACTTGGTACCGCTGCCGCTGTAATAATAAACAGCCACAGAATCCAAAGATCATAAAGCTGCTGCTGCCCTCCAACTGACCTTCACCATCCAGCTTCCACTGCAACTCTCCAACAGCTTCATCAAACATCAAACACATCAAACAGATCAATAAACATCAAACACATCAAACAGATCAATAAACATCAAACACATGAAACATTTTAATCAAATATCAAACTAATCAAACAACCGCCTCATCAAAAATCAAATACGGTGTCTATACGGACGATGGTCGGCTGGTCTGAGGGTGAGAGTGTTGGAGGAGATTCCTCAGAACTGCTGTAGTTACGCCCTCTGCTGGCTGATGGATGGATAATGAAGATCAGTGCGTGACTCTCTGTGCGTGATACGGATCTCTGTAAGAACCCGCCTGGTGCAGGTAAAAAGAAGAGTAGAAGTGAAATACCATCGGGGAATTGGATATGACTGGATTGGGAGAAAATTGAAAACATCAAACACTTCACATTCACACTCGATCATAACGTCTCACACACAGGAGAGAGTTCAATCATTCATTCATAATAACCACTTCATCCTGATCAGAGCCACATAAACACTGAGAGCAAAGCAGAGGTTCACCCTCAATGTACCACTGATCCACCACAGGACACCATCCATCCATCTACTCGTCCATCCATCTACTCATCCATCCATCTACCCATCCATCCATCCATCTACTCGTCCATCCATCTACTCATCCATCCATCTACCCATCCATCCATCCATCTACTCATCCATCTATCTACTCATCCATCCATCTACTCATCCATCCATCCATCTACTCATCCATCCATCTACTCATCCATCCATCTACCCATCCATTCATCCATCTACTCATCCATCTATCTACTCATCCATCCATCTACCCATCCATCCATCCATCTACTCATCCATCCATCTACCCATCTATCTACTAATCCATCCATCTACTCATCCATCCATCTACCCATCCATCCATCCATCCATCTACTCATCCATCCATCCATCCATCTACTCATCCATCCATCCATCCATCCATGCATCTATTGGTTCATCTACTCATCCATCCATCTACTCATCCATCCATCTACCCATCCATCCATCCATCTACTCATCCATCCATCTACTCATCCATCCATCCATCCATCTACTCATCCATCCATCCATCTACTCATCCATCCATCCATCCATCCATGCATCTATTGGTTCATCTACTCATCCATCCATCCATCCATCTACTCATCCATTCATTCATCCATTCGTTTCAGATTCAGATTAAATGAATGTTGCTTTAAAACTGCAACCATCAGTGTCCTCAGTTCCGAGTGCATTAAACCGTCTCATTAATAGAAATGCTGATGGAACACGGGGGGAACACGCCCCCGTCCTGACTTTTTGGGAGCGTCATACAGGGATCATATTCTAAACGTGTTTATGTTTCCAAAATACGAGGGATCTTCAGAAAGTTTCCTCACGTGTATGTTGTGGTTCTGCTGGGTGAGGGTGGAGGAGGAGGAATCACTCGTGTCTGAGAGACTGAGAGACGCTTATAGTCCTGATTTAGCTCCATCTGATCTCCACCTGTTTGGAGGCTGAAAGAAGCTTTAAGGGGAAGAAGATTTTCATGTGATGATGATGTGAAAGCAGCGGCGCATCAGTGGCTACAAGCTCAACCAGAAACGGCATTAAAACGTTGCTACGACGCTGGAAAAATGCATCAGAAGGTACGATGTAGAAAAGTGACGGAGTTTATTTTTGAGTTAAGAAAGAGGAAACTTTTTATAGACCCTCGTATGATGGATCAGAATTAATTTAAGAGAATAAACACATCACACTTTCTTTTACTGAACGTCCCAACGTTTTTAGAAACGTGAGTTTGTAATAACAAAAATATCAGACTCTGTTTGATGTGGCGTTTCTATTATTTTGGCCTGTAAGTCAATAAGATCTTTTAAATATATTAACCAAATAATTCTGGAAATCATTCATTTTAAGGACGCCGTTAGCGAGTCACTGCAGTGTGTGTGTGTGTGTATGTGTGTGAGTGTGTGTGTGTGTGTGTGTGTGTGTAGCTCAAGGTCCCGCTCGGGGTTATTGACCTGTTTCCTGTTTATATGGGCACGTGGCCAGTAGTTCATGCTGGTGGAGTCCTTGGATCCTGGTACGGACTGGTGTAATGATGGTGTGTGTGTGATAAAACGATGAGTGTATCCGGTGGTTTGTTCACACTGCGGGTGTGTGTGTGTGTGTGTGTGTGTGTGTGTGTGTGTTATCAGTGTGTATCAGAACAGTGCTCGGGAGTGTTTTTCTAACGTAAGCTACGTAATTCGGTCAAAGTTCAGCCGTCTAACCCGCTTACCTCCATATATAAGAGGAGATGCAGCAGGAGCCGTGAGTCTCACACACACACACACACACACACACACACACACACACACACACACACACACACACACACACACTGCAGCGGTGAGGTGAAGCACCAGCAGAACTTCAGGATTCCAGCCTCACACACACACAGAGATGGAAACGGAATGTGGATGTATGGAGGAGACTGGAACTCACGCCATCCTGTTCACCATCCTCACGGGTGACATGGTGCCCACAGACCCGACCCGCTCGCCCAGACGGTGCCACTGTACCCGGGGCAGAAGCGTGCGGCTGAAGAACCGGGACACGAGCCTGGTGGCGGCCGGCGTGCTGGTGAAGACGGTGCGCTTCGTCAGGAGTCTGCCCGCCTTCCAGCAGCTCCCACCCGAGGACCAGCTCGCCCTGATCCAGCACAGCTGGGCGCCGCTGTTGGTCCTGGGACTGGCGCAGGAGCGGGTGAGCTTCGAGGTGGAGCAGGAACCCGCGCCCAGCATGCTGAGGAAGATCCTGCTGGAGCAGCAGCAGGCACGCGAACGGCGGCGGGAGTACGGGGCGGAGCAGCCCACGCTGGCGGGGGTGCAGAACCTCAAATCCTGTCTGAGGAAGCTGTGGAGTCTGGACCTGAGTCCTAAAGAGTACGCCTACCTGAAGGGCACCATGATCTTCAACCCAGGTGTGTGCTTCATTACTCAGATTAATAAAATAATCAGTTAATTAGAGCAGAAACGTGGATCAGAAATCATCATGATGTTGATGTTCTGGTTCTCCTCCTGCGCAGACGTACCTGGCCTGCAGGTGGCGCCGTTCGTGGACGCTCTGCAGAGGGAGGCTCAGCGGGCTCTGAAGGAGGTCCTGTTTCTCCTCCACGACGACGGGAGCTTCGGGCGTGTCCTGCTCGCCACGTCCTCTCTGAGAAGCGTCACGCCTGAGCTCATCACCGAACTCTTCTTCAGACCCATCATCGGCTCAGCGCATCTGCTGCAGCTCATCTCAGACATGCTCTTCAGCAGGTAAATCCACCTGCTGCACCTCGTCCCAGACACGCCCTTTACAGGGTACCTGCACCGCACCCTCCAAGGTGCGCATCAGGAGCGTGCTGGCTCAGCTGAGAGCGGCTTCTCCACCCAAACGGGAGGGACGGACGCTGTGCAGGATTTCTTCTCCTTATCCTGGTCCAGGGTGACGTGAAGAGTCAAAAGTAAATAGACGCTTGGTTTCAGACTGAAACGTGCATGATGGTAAACGTGGAACCACTCAGGAAGTTCTAGATGAGCAGAAAGCACCCACATGGTTCCTGTAGATGTTCCTCTGTTCATTTTGTCATGAACTTCTGACAAAAACCAATGTTGAGGTACAATCAAAAGTTTTCACCCCCCTCATGATTATAACTGGGTTGGGTGGGAGGGGGAGGTTGAGTTGTACCCTCCTGTACTGACTGTATCATCAGTGTATTTGAGCTCCTGATGGATGGTACCAGTCCTGGTGTGATCAGGTCTGATGTAAATCCTGAGTTTGGTCTCTGTGAGACTCTGTGTGTGTGTTTGATCTTTATGTTTGTGTTTGTAAACAATAATAAATATATTTTTATATAAACTGCTGTGTTTGTGTTGTTTCTAATACTGAGCCGTAAATAAATAAGCGGATAATGAACGAGTTCCAGCAGGTTTACATTCCACCAGCTGATCATGTGATAGACGCCCATCCACACCACTCACAAATGAAAGCATGGCAGACTCTCATGATAAACAGCGAGTCTCTCACCTGATAGGACTTCCTCTCAGTACCACTGATTAAGATCGAGTCATGTGGTGCATTCACCACTGCGATGCATTCAGACGTGTGGGTTCAAATCCCAGCAGAGGCTCTCAGAGACGCCAACCTGGCCGAGTGTCCAAACTAACACAGGGGGAGGGGGGGTCGATCAGGGTTCTGTTACTGCTGCGATATGTGATCTCAGGGACTGATCCAAACGCCTGGAGGTCAAAACTGTGCAGCGTTTAATCAGACATGAGAACTGGAGCTTCATGGTCAAAATAATAATAATAAAATAATTATAACAATAATAAATAAAAATAAAAGGTGGTGATATTCCGCTAGCACACCAGCACTGAGATTCTGAACACCCTGGTTCCAATCTCGGCTCTGCTACCGGCGCCATCTAGCGGGCATCATTGGCAGTGCCTGCAGCAGACCCAAAATTAGCCGCCGTGTCCGCTGGGTGGGACTATGTGGGTGGGTCTTCAAATGCTGTGTGTGTATGTGACAGGAACAGTAGTTACTCATTACACAAGATTCATCAGGTCACGAGGTTACATCCAACACAGTCATGGACTATTTAGTGTCTCCAGTTCACCTCACCTGCACGTCTTTGGACTGTGGGAGGAAACTGGAGCACCTAGAGGAAACCCACACAGACACAGGGAGAACATGCTACCCACCGTGCCGCCACAAACGCTGTGTAAGGACCCTGATTAGCAGATAGAGGCGCCTGTGCAGAACCACGGGCATAAAGAAGGGGTCCGATAACACTGCGCATGCGTCGGGGGAGGCGTGAGCAGCAACGTACGCTCCTCGAACTCAATCAGGAATCCACCAGCAGCGGAAGACAAACTGACTCTGCTAAACTGGGAGAAAAATGCATAAAAATAAATAAAAAATATATACAAATTAAATGAATAATATAGTAATAATAATTAATGATAGTAATATTATACTATAATATTAATGATAAAATACTCATGATAATTATAATGCTTCTAATAGCTAAATAATAATTATAAAATAAGAATAAAATAATTATAATAAAAATACAATATTGACAATAATAAAATAATAATAAAGACTAAATGTTTTGATTTAGAGGATTAATATAAAGCACAACAGCTTTTATTAGAATGAATAAATAACATTAATATTAATTAAAACGAATCCAACTATAAAAGGTTTACATTTATATAAAATCACAGTTACAGTAATGGTATAGATAGTAGCTGTATGATGTAAACACCATGACTGAAAGTACATGAACTGACCCTGAACTCTCAGATCAGGTTCCTGACCCTGCTATTAAAGATTAAACATGAGCGCGAGCTGGATGAGAACGAGCTGAACGCTCCTGACCTCCCGACTGACCTGAACTGTAACTGATGTGTGTCAGTCGGTGACGGATCCCGACTTATAAATGCTTTTATTACTGACGGTGTAAAGGTGAGGAGTTTAGAGCCGGGGTTACCTCAGGGCAGGAGCACACGCAGCCACAAACACCTACAGGAACAGAGACCCAGACCGGCACAGACACCTACAGGAACAGAGACCCAGACCGGCACAGACACCTACAGGAAGATTCCTCCTAAACTCTAAAGATTTTATATCACTAAGACAGAAATTCTACAGACATCGAGGATCACGTGATTTATAGCTGAACTTCTGCTCTTCCTCCATCAGTGTTCTCAATCTAAACATGAAGATCTGCTTCATCATCCTCATCCTCACTGTGCTGCCTACAGCTCTACACACTCGGCTCCACTACCTTCATCTGCACTTCTTAAAAACAGCAGAACCAGTGTAAGTCGGGGGGGCAATTACATTTTCCAAGGGGCTACATAAGAAACTGGGACTGTTGTGGAGGGCCGGAGCACTAAGGTGAACTTCATTCTGCTCTATATTAATTTTCTCTCTTTATAAAAAGCAGTAAATTGAACAGTTCTGATCAGCTGTTAGTTTAGATGTTACAATCAGAAGCAGCAGGCCGAGTAAAAACATCAACATTGTTTCACCATTTAATCAGTTTATATTTTCATTTTACATTTTCGACATTTAGTGGACACTTTTATCCAAAGCGACTTACAGTACTGTGACAGTATACTAAGCAACTGAGGGTTAAGGGCCTCACTCAAGGGTCCAACAGTGGCAACCTGGCAGTGGTGGGGATTGAAACTGCAACCTTCAGATTACTAGTCCAGTACCTTAACCACTAGGCTACAACTGCCCACCACCCAATCAGTTAATTCCTCACAAACAAATGTGAACAAAATGTGCAGTTTTTTTAACTTTACACTATTTAGTTTTGGAGTCTAATCACCTAATTTGCTGTTTTTTAGTCCTGTGTTATTGTTGGATATTATTTATAAAACCACAGAGCTGGTCCTGACCGCTTCAGTTCTGGACGTGTTAAACTTTATAAAAAAGTCCTTGTTGCTTTTGTAGTTTAGTTAGTGAAGCTTCAGGTGTGACGCTCCGCATCGTTCATGTTCTTGTATTTCTGTTTCTCTCTCGCACACGTAAACCCAAACTTACGGAAATTTAAGGACACAGCGCTCCTGTCAAAATAAAAACACTCCTGTTATATAGCGCGTGTGATGTACATTTATTTACGTCTGATTTTTAATTGCCACCGACCTTTGGGCCGCACAATGCACAGGTCTGGTGTGAGTGGTGTAAACACTGAGCGTAAATGTTTATTTCTGTGTAATAACTCCCAGTAGTTCCATTCCTGATGACACAGACCCCCCCCCCCCCCCCCCCACAGTACCAGCAGAATAAACAGACGAAGGCCCAGATGAAAGGTTTAAATCTTTATTATTCATTGTAATGGCGCAGTGATGGAGAGTGAACTCGTCCACGTCCTGCGCTTTCACACCGCAAAGGAATAAAAACAAAATGGAATGATCAAATTCATTTAGCTCAATTCAGATTTTTTACTGATTTTACTATTTTTTTGAGGTTTTTGACAGGTCAGGGTCTGGACGTGGTGTCTGCAGACCCGGCGTGTGAACTCCAGCTCTCTTTAAAAGGTTTTTATGTTTTTCATTTTATTTTAGACGTTTAATCTGAAATTTTCTTCCGTTTCTCAGTCTGGGTGAAGCGGCGCAGCAGAGAGAATCATCCTGCAACACAACAACAACAATATTCAGTAAAGACCCACATTATAATATTGATTTACTATAGTAACGTGATGTTTTACACTTTAGTTCCACTCATGACAGGACGGGTCGTTACTCATTACACAAAATTCATCAGTTCAGGTTTAATATCAAACACAGTCATGAATTGTTTAGTGTGAAACCGGAGCACCCGGAGGAAACCCACACAGACACGGGGAGAACATGCAAACCCCACACAGAACGAACCCAGGACCTTCTCGCTGTGAGGAGACAGTGCTACCCACCGAGCCACCCGACAGGAAGTTACTGCTTAATATCAAACAGTCATGGACAATCTCACTTACACGCCTTTGTACCGTGTGAGGAAACCCACAGACACGGGGAGAACATACAAAACTCCGCACAGAAAGGACCTGGACCACTGCAGCTGGGAATCGAACCCAGGACCTTCTCGCCGTGAGGCGACAGTGCTACCCACCGTGCCTCCCCGTATAGGCGACATTAAACATGATCCAGTCGACTGACATCCCACTTAGACTGTGCACCGTCAAAAGTATTGGGACAGCTCTTCTAATGACTGAATTCATGCGTTTCAGCCACAACTATATAATGTGCAGCAACAGTTTAGGGAAGGCCCTTCTCAGTTCCAGCATGGGCGAACTCTAAAGCGCCAGTGTCCGCCACTCAACGGCCCTGGGATGAACCGGAAGACAGACTGATCAGTCAGTCAGTAACACAGCCATACTGAATGGGCACAAATTCCCACACACAGAAAAATCATCATAAGTCACTGTCCACTGTATTACTGTTTGTTTTTACAATGCGGCATCCAATAAGCACACAGGCAGGCGTCTGAATACTTCTGGCACTAGTGTTGGTTATTACCTGTATTAAACAGCAGGAACTGCGGTGCTGCCCACAGACTTCTGAGCTGCTTCCTTCGCCTGGTGAGCCTGGAGTACGGCTACGGCTTCATCCACCTACACACACACACACACGTCACTTATTAGTAAATTGGGGCTCCTCAGGGGTGGTTTAAGCGTTTTGGGTAGATGGAGGGAGGCGTACCTTGGAGCGCAGGGACTCGGGGGACTCCAGCATGTGCAGCAGCTCCGAGTTGTCGATCTCCAGCAGCATGCCGGTGATTTTACCCGCCAGGGTGGGGTGCATGTTCTGGATCAGGGGGAAGAGACGCTCACCTACACACACACACAGTGAGGGAGGGGGTCAAATAAGGACCCAATGCATTTATTACCCCGGGGCCCCTGAACCCATAAATATAACGAGGGGTCCTCACCCAGCATCTGCTTCTGTTCCTGTGGGAGCGCGGCAGCCAGCATGGAGGCGGTCAGAGGCTCCTGACCCTGCACGTGTACAGCGGCCTGCTGCATGGGCACCTGAGCACCCATGTGCTGCTGTGTGTTCCTGACCCCTGGGGTGTACTTGTACTGCTGGACGGGTCTCACGGGCGCGGCGGCGGTGGCTGCTGCTGCGGAGGTCGGGCGTGGTCCCATGGGCTGAGAGGCTACACACACACACACACACTCATGTAATCACTTCTATTTAAAGCACTGAATCTGATGTGCTAGGGGAGCTGTGTCTTACCCATGCGCTGTGATGTCATCATGCGTGGCACCTGGTTGGCAGCGGGTCTCATGCTGCTGAAGGCCTGAGGGCGCGGCGCTGCGGGACGCATGGCATTCTGCATGTTCTGGAAATCTGCCGAGAGAGTGAGACAGATTAATAGAGACACACACACACCCCTCATCCACAATAAGGCAGGTGTAGCCTAGAAGTTAAGATATAGGACTAGTAATCAAAAGGTCGCTGGTTCAAGCCACATCACTGCCAGGCTGCCAGTGTTGGGCCCTTGAGCAAGGCCCTTATCCCTCAATTGCTTAGGCAGTATACTGGCACACTACTGTAAGTCAGTTTGGATAAAAGTGACCGCTAAATGCCGAAAATGTAAATAATGATGCGTTTTAGATAATTATCTATATTCTATTAACTGGTACTGTATTATATGAACACACACTTTGATGTATACTTTCATATTAGTAACACTTCACCCAGATCTCCAGTGAACTCTGCTTTGAGGGTAGCGACTGATTTATGATGAGTAGGTGATTTCTGAAGTTCTTACTCTGGTTATACACAATTATGTACATCTGCTGAGCGAGAACACGATGGTAAGATGAGAACTGGGTGGTCAAGGACGTCAGAGTAATAAACCCTGATTATGTGGACAGGTGATCAAGGACATAACGGTGGAACAAAAACCCTTAGACGCATGATGCAATCCAAATGTAATCAGAGACAGCAGGTGTGTTTGGATTTTAACACCATGTTTAACACCTCATTTAATGCAACAATATGTATTATGTATCAGTCTATATATTCTGGTCCACTTATATTTATATTTGTTTTTATGGTTGTGAGGTAGGTTAAGACTTCTTGTGTTGTCTTGTGTAAGGACTTTGTGGTTTTAGGCGTGGGCACTTGTTCTCTTTCCTTGGTGTACTTGGAGGATCCTATCAGAATGTGTTTTACTGTTACAGCTGTTCGGCAGATCTCACAGGTTGGGGAGTTTTCTCCTTTTACCAGGTGTTGGTGGGTTATTCAGGCGCGGCAGATTCGGCACCTCGTGTTCGTTTGTTTGATTTTAACGCCGTATCAGCACATTGATGCTATATATACACGGTGGTACATAGGTTGCGTATCGTCATTTAAAACAAATGATAGATTCCCTGGTGCTGTCGTCTTAAGCAGGGCACATGGGTTTAGTATATCGTTTTCATTACAGAATCTCAGTCTTTCTGTGTGTAGTGTTTGGTAGTCCGTCTATGTGTTTAATTGTTAGTCTATCCTTACATAGCCGGCAAGTTGGCGGCACCTTGTGTATATGACTTGATCTATGCTTCGTCCCTGGTGAATCCTTGGTTTAGCATTGACCACCGAGTTTGTTGGTGGACAGTAGGTGTAGCTATGTTAAACATGGCATTAAAATCCAAATAAATATATAAAAGGAAAGAAAGGATTCAGAGAATGACTGACAGTTTAACACGTACGTGTCATTTTATAGCAAGACGGGTATTATGCTTCTGTTTATTTTATCTTGTCTTAATTTGGGCAATTTTATATTATACTAACCCGAGATTCTTTAATGGTTTTAGGCATGTGTACTTTCCTCTTGGTGTATTTAGGGGTGTGTTTTATGGTTAGAGGTGTTGGTTAGATTTAGCATGGTCTTGGTCTCTGCATCGTCCTTAATGTGTGTATGGCTTAAAGTTGATGTTTGGATGAATACCCCAAAGTGTGTTTGAGGTCTGTGTGTGTGTGTGTGTGTGTGTGTGTGTGTGTGTGTGTGTGTGTGTGTGTGTGTGTGTGTTCCATTCAGTTTGCTATTTTTCCTTCATGTAAAAAAGTCTCCTTGATAATATAATTACATGAAAAATAAGTGTTTTACACAATAGTTCCATTCATGACAGGACAGGTAGTTACACGTCACCCATGATTCACCAGTTCAGGTTCAATAACAAACAGGTTCATCATCAGTGACTCATTCAAATCATCATTGTTCAAAACAGTTTAGAGTTAATATTGTAAAGTCGTATTATTTCTATAATAATAATCATCAGGTCTCTACTAAAGTCACACACAATGTGCTTAATTTCACGAAGATGGTTTCAGGGATTTATAAAAGAGCCACATTTCACGCCAGTCATTAAATTTCACTCAAATGAACTAATAGAATAAATGAAGCTACGATACACAGCACAGCTACATTAATAGATGGATGTTCCACGGTGCGAGGCTTCATGTTCTGTCTCTAACACCACAATTCCCCCTCCCAAACTCAGTTACCCGAGTCGTGTTTTAGCTGCTGTACACTTACATTTTGACTAAGCGATTGCTAACTGAATTGCCGTAGGATTGCTGGGACCCCTCAGTGCAGATTAACCAGTAAACGTGCGGCACTTAAACGTTGCACGAATGTAAAATGTGAAATCGCTAAACACAAACATTAAAGATTGAATTTTACAGGATATTTCATATGAGAAACATCTTACTTCACGGTCCATGACCATTTTTCAGTGAGAATTAGGTAAGGACTTAACTATAAGAACTAAGTGTTTCTTGTACTCAGATCCTTCCAGTGATAAATTCAGATTTAAACTGGCGTCCCAGTAGGATCTGGTTCAGTCCACCAAAACAGCCAGAATATATTCTTAACAGCTCCAGTAAAACATCTCTGAACTAGTTAGTCGTGCTGTGTGATCTGCACTGTTAGTAACGGTAACTCACGCTGAGGTCGGACGCTCTGTGTAGCCCAGCGTGGACCCGGGCGGAGCTGTGCCAGCTGACTGCTCTGGTAATAAGCAGCTCGGTTCTGTGCCTGGAGAGAACACACACACACACACACAGACACACAGACACACAGACACACAGACACACACAGAGTGGTTAGATCATTAGTGCTGTAGCATATACACCGAGTACACACCCATCAGTCAGTTACAGTCGCTGAGGAACATGGAGTAAGATCTCTAACCGCTAGGTGGCAGCGTGTGGGGCGAGTGGGGTACGTACCTGTGGAATGGCAGCCATGAAGTATCCGGAGGGCGGGGCGGGTTGGTAGGTGTTGAGTACGGGGTTGGGCACGGCACGTACGCTGGCCAGCCTCTGCATGTACTGGTTGGTGAGGTGGGCCTGGCGCTCCTCTTTCCTCTGAGCCAGAGCCACGTACAGAGGCTTGGTGGCCACGATCCTGCCGTTCATCTCCGTCACCGCCTTGGTGGCCTCCTCCGGGGACGAGAAGCAGACGAAGCCGAACCCTTTAGAGCGCCCGCCTTCCATCATCACCTGCAGGGGGCAGCGTTTAGATGTGAAATACAGCACAGTGGTACTGAGGGGAGGCAAGTTAAATCATACAAGGGGCCACATGAGGGACGGGGACTGTTGTGGAGGACCAGCATGACAGGCTGAACTTAATTCCACTCAATACTTTACTCAAGTATAAGTGATAAGCTGTTTCTGTTACAGTTAGTCAGTGAAAATGAGAAGCAGGCCGAGTAAAAGATCAACATTACTTCACTATTTAATCAACTTTATTATTTATTTGTATTTATTCCAGTGCTGTAGACCTGCGCCCTCTGCTGTCTGGTTGGGGTATGTGCATTAGCTCTACCACTGAAAGGATGCAGCTGGTAACTGTGTGTGTGATAGTCCCAGCTCTCCTCAGCCAGTGTGACGCCGAGGAGAACCACTGCTGTAGCTGCCAAATTCTAGTGATGCTAATGCTAATAAAGATCTGGCGTCGGTCACCTTGGCACTGGTGATGGTTCCAAACGGAGAGAACTCCTTACGCAGACGCTCGTCATCCAGACCATCGTCCAGATTCTTCACGTAGAGGTTCACGCCCTACAGGACACACAGACGGGGTGTTAGCACGACGTTTTTCCGGCGTTTCAGCAGGCTGGAGGACGGAGGGTTAGCGTGGCGGGTGCGGGTACCTGGCAGCGGGTCATGCGGTCCTGCTTCATCTGCTCAAACTTGCGCTTGAGTTCGTTCTGGCGTTCTCCTTTCTTCTGCGCTCGGCCCACGTACACCTGCTTCCCGTTCATCTCCTTCCCGTTCATCTCGTCCACCGCCTGCGCGCACACACACACGTCATAAACACGTCGTACCTAAAACAAAACTAAACCTGCTACTATCTTCAACAGACGATTAAAGACCTTCAAGCTAAAAACTAACCAGCAGCACTTACTAACCTTCAGTACTAGTTATATAAACTCATCCTCCACCTGTACGCTGTTCTATCAGGGTTTGAGTTCCTGATCTGTCTGACAGGGTGGAGCTGGGAGATGTTTACTGCGAGGTGCTCTGGATGGAAGCGTCTGCTAAACGCCCAAATGTAAATCAAATGTAAATGTGGATGTAAATGTAGGCGGCAGGTCAGCTCTCCACCAATCACACGGCTTCAATACTCAGTTAGCCAATAAGAGGGGACGATCTGTAGTAGTACAAACAGTCAGGGATTCCTGAGGGTGTGATCTGAGATGATTGGCACCCTGACCTTGTGTGTGTGTGTGTGTGTGTGTCTGATTTATTAAGATCTGTGAGAAACACGAGCAAGCTGATTATGGGATGGAAAAAACATTTCACATTTTCAGCCTCACAGTTGTTTGTTTGTTGTTTAACGGCACGTTTACACATTGGTCACTCATGGCAGGATAGGTAGCTAGATGTTGTACAGGTTATTTATTCATGTCCTTTGTCTAGTGCAGTGGTTCTCAAACTTTGTAGACCGAGTACCACCCATTATCAAACCAAAAGTTCCAAGTACCACCTACGTTTCTCATCACAGAACCACATATGGCACACATTAATTAGGTGTGTGTGTGTATATGTATATATATATATACACACACACATATTAGTGATGGGAATTATGGCTCTTTGACGGGAGTCGGATCTTCTGGCTCGGTTCCTTTTAAAGAGCCGTTCAAAAAATGACTCTTCGTTCTTCGGGAGGCGCTACTAGGTAAACTATAAGACACCCCGATATTAATATAAAATGTTGCTACCTTGCCTTAAATGTATTCCTAATTTAAACAACACTTAAATGAGGAAAAAAGATTTATTTCAAAAGGAATAAAAACTACAGGGAAGAGACAGACTGTGGTTGCATTTCATTAAGTTTCAGAAAAATCCTCTTTTGTGCAGAGATGCGACTGTTTGTTTCTGCTTTAAAACATAAGCACAATGAAATAACCAGATTTATCACAATTAAACAAGTTTATAGTTTATTTCTCAATTATTTGTCATTATACTACTAGCTCTAGCTCTCTCTGTGTGTGTGTGTATGAGTATGCATGCGTGCGAGTGTGTGTGTTTGTGTATGTGAATGTGTGTGTCTCGCTCGCTCTCTGTGAAACTGAAAGTGCAGCTCTTATTACCAGTTATGATTGATTCCCTCTCCTGATGTGAAGCTGAATGGGTGGATTACAGTCGATAAGAACCGGAATCGGATCGTTCACAAACGACTCATCACTAGTATATATATGCAGTTAGCACTGAGCGTTACAGTGAGTGCGCGTGTTTAGCGGAGCAGCCTGGTGATGTCAGGAACGAGATCAGTGAGATTCCAACACACATCTTGAGAACCACTGTGCTAGTGTTTTCTGTGTTTGGTTCTAGATGTGAATTCTCAGTCCTGTATTGTTCAAAAAAATGATCAGAGTCTCCCATTTGGTTTTGTTAAAATGTCAACCATCGTGTTTGGTATTGCGAGTCTTTGTCGTTTGTTAGGCCCTCACAGTAGTAACCAGGCAGTGGAGGGCACAAACCAGCAACCTTCTGAACTAGACTCACATCTACTAAACTACTGAGAATCAAAACGAGTCCGATTATTCGAATGAGCCGTGATGCTCTTGGATCGACCAATCAGAACCCTCTATACGAACACACCACCCTCCACTCACTCTCTGAGCGTCCTCGTGTCTCTCGAAGCTCACGAAGCCGAAGCCGCGGGACTTTCCACTGTCGTCGGTCATGACCCGAATACTCAGAGCAGGACCTGCAGCACAGAGAAACACACGTTAGAACCCCATCAAGCTCCCAATTCATCCCACAACCACACTTCAATTACAGGTGCTTTAGGTTCACATCACTGCTACCTTCACCATGTTTCACAGGACTTTTTGTTCATTTGGTTCTTATTAAATTGAGAATGTCAGTATTTTTAGACCCCCACTCAGTCTGGTAATCTTGATGAATTTCGTTGTACTCTATACCTGTGTATGTTTATATGACAGATAAAGGAACTATGTGCACTGCTCACACGGTCCAGTCCCGAAATTACCCATAACGCACTCGGTCCCATACCGAATTTGCCGAAGATCTCCTTCAGCTTCTCGTCGTCCATGTCCTCGCCGAAGTTCTTGATGTAAACGTTGGTGAATTCCTTGGCGCGAGCACCCATCTCAGCCTCGCGTTCTTTACGTGATTTAAAGCGCCCGACAAACCTGCAACACACGCCAGAACAGATCAATCACTGATCGATACCTGAGCAACCGGGACTCGACACCGCTGAACACCGAGCGATTAAACACCACACCACCGAACAGGTCAGGCAGGTGAGGGGGGGCTAGAGTGAGGCATGGTGGGTAATACGATGCTTACACTTTGCGATCGTTCAGCAGCATGCCGTTCATTTTCTCGATGGCTCTCTCTGCAGCTTCATGGGTCTCAAAGTGCACAAAGCCGTATCCTTTAGAGCCATTCTCATCACACACCACCTTCAGGAGAAGCACCACACACACACACACACCAAACCAGGTTAGCACACACACACACGTTAATGTAAACACCACCGTGCCGATCGTGCTCACACAGCTCAGGCAGCACCCACCTTGCAGGACAGGATGTTCCCGAACGCTGAGAAGGTGTCGTACAGCGCCTTGTTATCGATGGATTTATCCAGGTTCTTGATGAAGATGTTCCCCACGCCGCTCTTCCTCAGGGACGGATCTCTCTGAGACCACATGATGCGCACCGGACGCCCCTTAATCACGTCAAAGTTCATGGTGTCCAGGGCTCGCTCAGCTGAGGGGTAAAGCACAAGAACGTGATGTTTCAGTTCACTGTACTGCAGACTAGATTTGTTTTTGTTTATTGCCATTCCAGCTCAATTTGGCTATGTACATGGCTTTATATGTGGGTTCAAAAACCAAGTTTAAGTGAAATCAAAATTGATGTACTATATTTGGTTTTTTATTTTTAGATAATTCAAGAAATTAAGTATTTTTTGTGGATTATTGTGTTGGAAAAGATCTTTCATATTAGTGTCTTTGCTGCAGACTAGATGCCGATTACAGTTAGTACAACTGTGTTGGTATTAAAATCAGGATCACAGAGCTCATAACTGCAGAATCTTCAATTCCACTTCAGATCAACCGACAAAACAGGGAAATGATTCTAATAAGCATGTTTAGAGGAGGAGGAAAATGTAAACCCAACACCACTGTACCTACTGTCACTTATGTGTCATTCTGCTCAAAAAGAAGCTAAAGATTAAAGAAAATTTGTTTTAATCTTGGGTTACATTCCAACAGCAGCACAACCCAGAACATTCCTCTTCTTCCGGCTGATCCCCTACAGCAGATCCGACATGAACCTATTCACCGATCTGAGACTAAAGCCTGCAGGTCTGTGGTGACTGCACCCACCATGTCCAGAAACTCACCAACAGACTTCATTCTACCACAGACTAAAAGATTTCATTGTTTTTGCCTTTTACACAGTAGAATTTGTTAGAAACTATTTTTCACCTATCTAGTCTATTTAATCAACTCAGTGATTCTACAGAATGCTCAAGCAGGATGGAGGCTCCCGATTCTGGCTCCTCTCAAGGTGTTTTTCTGACGTCTATTGTAAAAAGTGCTGTCCAAATAAATTTGGCTCAACTTGACATCCTCCTCTGTTCCACTAACCACCTGAACTCTCATCCCTCCGCTGCACATGCTCAGACCGTCTCAGTCCAGCCGTACTGTCTCAAACATCCTACCTACTCCATCCCTTTAATAAACAACCTTCCTTACCTCATCTATTCTCATCATGGGGAGAAAAAGAAATGTTATTTTTATATACATTTTAGAAAACCCACAATAAATGGGTAAAAGTGTGGTGTCACCGAGGGAAGTAGTTACAGAAATCATTGAGATTCACGTATCCTTATATTTACAATAAGTAAATACATAACTTTAAACAACTACATAATAATAATATAAAACTATCAGAGTTTCACCATCAGCTGCTTGTTTAAAGTTATTAAATATTAATATAACAGGATTAAAGACCAGCTGCTGCTGGATCATCTTTACTGTGTAAACAGGATTAATTAATGATAGAATATAAATGTAGATATTTAGAGAGATTTAATGAGGCTCCGTCCCTCTGATAAACTCCTTCCTTACCTCATCCATCCACCCATCCTCATCATGAACACACAAATATTAAATATTCCGCTTCATTATTTTATATAATTTACAATAAACATGTTAAATACTGAGTGTGTAAGTTAAGAGTGAAATAAAGCAAGTTACAGAAATGACTGAACTACACTCATCCTTTATAGAACTCAAGTGTGTAAACATGTAACTTTAAACATTAACATCAAAATATAAAAAATATAAAACAGAGTTTCACCAGCAGCTTGTGGTTGAAAGTTATAAATGTAAATATAAGAGGATTTGTAGATCACCCGCTGCTGGCGGAACATTTACTGTGTAAACAGGATTAATAAATGATAATACAGAGTATAAATATGTATAAATGTAGATGAGAGAGATTGAAAGAGGCTCCGTACCATCCGCAGGCTGCTGGAAGTTGACATAAGCGTAACCCAGCGAGCGGCGGGTCATCATGTCCCTGCACACCCGGATCGAGAGGATCGGACCGGCCGGGCTGAACTTCTCATACAGCATGGCTTCAGTCACGTCCTGGTGCAGATCTCCCACATACAGGGAGGCCATGGGGTAACTGGGAGCGCTGGGATTCATCCTGATCTAGTCTATAGGCCCGAGTAATACAGCAACACACCGCGCTATCGAACCTGAACACCGGCTCAAAATTCACTACCACACCGGGGATGCTAACGCTAATCGCTAACTAGATAAAAGCTGAAGGCCGAAAACACGCGAGCTAAAATGAGCCGAATTATAAATAAACTTTAGATTCTAAAATGATTTCTGTTCAGAGTCTAAACTACAAACAGATAAAAATAAACCTTTTAAACGCCAAATCAATAAAACTGCGCCGAACTGAAGCTAATACTAACCAGCTAACAGCCTGTTTTTCAGTCAGAACGATGCTAATGCTAACCCGCCGTGTGCGCTAACTCTCCGCGGTGTTTCGGGACTAAAGTTACCGACTGAATCGCTTCACCCACGAGCTCACTCACAGTCCTGATCAGATTCTCGGACCTTCAGATTTTTCTGGATTTTGTTAAATTTTATAATTTTTTTTTGTTATTTTTGATTTTTATATAAGATGTGAGCCGAGGCCCAGGCACGCGCTCACCACAGCACGGAGACGGAAGGAAGAGGGGAAGCGGAAGCCGAGTCACACCGCATAAAAGCGCCCCGCGTCCCGGAAATCAGAGTCAAAAAGACACAATAAAAGTCCCCGATCGAAAGCGTCACAACTGACTTTTATTCATTTTTACGAAAAGATTGATCCTGGTCAGGGTCATGGTTGGTCCGGCGCCACATGAAAACACTGGATTCAAAGCTGGGACACCCTGAACTGGGCGGCAACCCATCACAGGCTATCACGCACACATTTAATGCCAAATTGACACACACACAGAACAGAGACATAAACATACAGTACACTAAGTATGTTAAGTAAAAAAAACTGTGCACTTGATATTATTATTATTATCATTAGTGTATTTTACTTTATTTTAATTACATTTTCTAAATGTTCCTGAGCTTTGGTAATACGAATGCCCATATTTTGTCATGTCAATAAAGCTGCGCTAGAGTTTGAGTTGAGATAAACAGCACACTGACAAACTTCAAGTAAAAATGGAGTAATTTAGGGCAGCCAATCCACCTTCTGATTGTATTGGGAGGTGTTTTGGTACTTGTAGGATCAAACCCAGGTCCTCAGGACCCATGTTACTGTGCGGCACCCACCTCACCGCTCAAAATGGATGCAGTTCAGCAGCTCGAACAGAGGTGATACATTCAGTAACCAGCAGGTGGCGCTTTAATAACATTAGTACAGAACACTGCTGCCCCCTAGTGGTGACTGTGAGGAACAACAGCTACTGAAGCTCACGCGTTACTGCTAATAGTTTGTTTCTCTTATTATAAACATTTAAATAAGTAAACTGTGTAAATATCGCTTTTAAATAATAAAATAATCTAAATTTATTGTTTCAATACCACTTTATCAGGCCACTAATGAGAGCAGAAACTGAGGGAGATAATTACAAACCCAGTTTCCAGAACAGTTGGGACATTAAAACGACTGAACATCAGGTCTTAAGGGCCTTGCTCTTTGACAGAGGTGGGGCTTAACCCAGCAACCTTTTGATACTTGTCCAGTACCTTAACTGCTGAGCTCCCACCACAGTTCAGTAAAACTGCAGTAAAATGAAGAATGTGTGACATGTTTCATTCTCTTCAATCTTTATTTCACTGATCAAAGTAGAAAGAAAAGATTTATAATGTTTCACTTCATTCTAGTTTGGAAATAGAAACACATTTAGAATTTCATCCCTGTATTAAAAACATCTTCCAGAAAAGTCAGGACAGGGGCGTGTCCCCCCCCCCCCCCCCCGTGTTCTCCCTGTGTTCCCCCCTGTGTTCCCCCGTGTTCCCTCCTGTGTTCCCCCTGTGTTCTCCGTGTTCTCCGTGTTCTCCCTGTGTTCCCCCGTGTTCCCTCCTGTGTTCTCCGTGTTCCCCCTGTGTTCCCCGTGTTCCCTCCTGTGTTCTCCCTGTGTTCCCCCGTGTTCCCCGTGTTCTCCGTGTTCTCCCTGTGTTCCTCCCCGTGTTCTCCCCGTGTTCTCCCGTGTTCTCTCCTGTGTCCCCCCTGTGTTCTCCCGTGTGCTCCCTGTGTTCTCCCCTGTGTTCTCCAGTGTCCCCCCTGTGTTCTCCCGTGTCCCCCCTGTGTTCTCCCGTGTTCCCCCTTTGTTCTCCCCTGTGTTCTCCCTGTGTTCTCCCGTGTCCCCCCTTTGTTCTCCCCTGTGTTCTCCCTGTTCTCCCCTGTGTTCTCCCTGTGTCCCCCCTGTGTTCTCCCTGTGTTCCATCAGCGTTCCTATTCATTTCTACTGTTTAATGTGTGAGGAACTGAGGACACTAATGGTTGTGAGTGGATTTTTTCTCCGTTCTTCAGCTGCTCAACAGTCCGTGCTCACCGTCGTCTGATTCTCCTCTTCATGATGAGCTGGACATTTACAATAAAAGACAGATCTGGACTGCAGGCAGGACGCTCAAGCACACACACTCTGTTGTAGTGCGTACAAAATTAAGCCTGGCATCGACTTCCTGGGAAAAGACGTCACCATGTTAGCAGATACGCCATCTTATCATCACAATTAGGGCTGGGCGATATATCGAGATTTTATAAAATATCGATATATTTTCATACGCGATATAAGATAAGACAATATCACGTATATCGATATAAATGTTGCGTTCCAGTTAGATCCGACAGTTCGTCTTTCTCTTCTCCTAGTTTGTCTCTGCACATGTTCACCTGCCCCGCCCCTCTCCCTCACTGCCCCGCCCCTCTCCCTCACTGCCCCGCCTATCTCCCTCACTGCCCCGCCCCCCTCCCTCACTGCCCCGCCTATCTCCCTCACTGCCCCGCCCCTCTCCCTCACTGCCCCGCCCCTCTCCCTCACTGCCCCGCCTCTCTCCCTCACTGCCCCGCCCCTCTCCCTCACTGAACACAACTCGCCCCTCCCTCACTGCCCCGCCCCTCTCCCTCACTGCCCCGCCCCTCTCCCTCACTGCCCCGCCCCCCTCCCTCACTGCCCCGCCCCTCTCCCTCACTGCCCCGCCCCTCTCCCTCACTGAACACAACTCGCCCCTCCCCACCGCTTCACCAGTAAGTCCTGCAGGCAGCGATAGCATGGAGACGGATAAAGACATGACAGAAGCTATCGAAGAGGAGCTGCTTACTAAAAAGAATAATAATGACTCTTTTTGTAATTATTTGGAGATGGTTCGAATTCAAAGTGTCAGATGAGCAGCAGAATAATGTATTCTGTAGAGAACGCCGAAAACAAGTCCAGATAAAAGGTTCCAGCTCCGTGTACCTTCATTCGTTTTCACTTCAAATCCCAAAGTTAAAAAACAAGAAAACGAGTCGTTATTTGTTTTAAAAACCAACACAAGCGCATGCACGCGCTGACATGCACGTATTTACTTCACATTAAGTGTTGAGAAAGTAATAATAACGTAGCGGTGCGTCTCCTGTTGTTCTGACTCGTGTGTTTGTATATGTGATGTGCAGATATTTGCTCTATCTGTAAAAACAAATATTATGGGAGTGATTTCTGTACTGGATGTTGTACGTGGTCGTGTTAGTTTATACTGGACGATCGCCCGACGTCCGACACGTCATTTATTTATTTATCTTCTATTATATTATTTCTTGTTGTCGGCCAATAAACAACCAAACATTATTAAATTGCATGAACTAACTCTGCAGTAAACAAGGAGCAAACAGCAATTAAACAACAAATAAAGCTGTTAAATAATAATAAAGTGCATGAAGAAGAACGCTGATTAAAATGCATTAGATGTTGTAATAGTTACACAGTAACATGAACGATTAGTTCTGCCTGTATTACAGAACTGAGTTCTATACAGTAAAAGAAAATATGAATGTAAATGTTAATGTTGTGGCGACATATACATAAAATAATGTATAAAGTCCAAACATGGGGGGGTGGGGGGTTAACGAGGGGTTTACTTTAACGGGGTTTTACTTTTAATGTCACACAAGCTCAGCCGGAAACCGTCATTCCGACATCTTCCCTACACACTCGCTCCCTGCGCCCTATAGTACATTTAACATTCTTAAAGGGCCAGACAATATATTTGTAATTCACATTAGACGACCGGAGATGCCTTAGAAAACAACTTTTTTTTTTCCTTAGAATAGCTCTTTTTTTTTTTTTAAGGAAAAATAATTCTTGTGTGAAGCTTCCCCAGCATGAATATTAATAAAAGTGCCTGTAAAAAAATTGGAACATGTAGCTTTGTCTCAGAAGTGTCTTTTTGTTATTACCTTATGGAATAAAAAAAAAATCGAGATATATATCGTATATCGCCATTCAGAAAAAAATATCGAGATATAATTTTTGATCCATATCGCCCAGCCCTAATCACAATCATAATAACAGCAGAGTGATTGTGAAACTGATCAAAACGATCAATAAAAGAATCTCACACGATCAGATCTGCAGTTTCATGTTTTACACTTTATTAAAAAAAAGCTGAAATAAAATCAGAACAAAAAACAAATTATAAAAACATCCGTGACGCCGAGTTCACACCCTCCTCCAACTTCTCATTCCTTTTATTTCCTGCTCTGTCCAACCAGATAAACAAGTTCTCTCACACACACACACACACACACACACACACACACACACACACACACACACACACACACACACACACACACACACACACACACACACACAGGTTCAGGTTACAGGAGGAGGGTAGAACGCTGAACGCCGGTTGAAAGTTTGCAGACAGACGTGAAGAAAACGAGCAGATTTTCATCAGTAACTTCAGAATCCTGGTGCTAACACGCTAACTCACCGTGACCTTTTACACATGTAAACAAAAAGAGGAGAAAATAAACAACGTCCTTTATTTCAAAACCAAAAACCACAACGTGTTTGAGGAGTGAGCAGGTCGACCAACCCGAGAAAAACAAAATCATGTAACAGGAAAAATATGCTGCAGAAAAAACAGTCGGTCTGATACAGAAACACACACAAACACGTCCAGGTACGAGCTCCTCACGTCCAGGTACACAATCAGTCCAGAATAAATACAGCTCATCTGAAACTCTCACAAACCAGCTGAGAGGAGCTGAAGCAACAATCCAGATCATCAGAATCATCCGACGTAGTAAATAATCTCTAATAATAAACCCTGGCGCTTCAGAACCCAACGAACCCGCGTCTGATCCGGCCGAGGGTCTCAATAATCCAGACATCAGATCTTTAATCTGTCTAATCCTGTACTGGAATCTTTAGTTTATCTAAATGTAAAGGTTAGAGTAGGTGGCTCTGAGATCTGAGTGATATTGTTTAATAATCTGTAATCTGACGTTTCTCAGGCTGTGAGACCTATCAAATCATCTCTATAATCCAGTCATAACATCTTAAATCCAGCTGCATAATCACTAATCTGACCTGTGGAGTCTCTAAATCCTCCCATCAAGGAGTCTGTAATCTCATTCTCTAATCCCATTTATTCCAGCATATCAATCTCTAATAATCTGGCTGTGTGATCTCTATAACAGATTCATTACAGTTTTAATCCAGATTATTAAACATGGACGGCGTAACGTCTCTAATCTGGGCCTGTATTTAATCCAGATAATCTCTATAATCTGGTCCTGACATCTCAGATCCGCTGGTCAGACTGAGCTCAGATTGGTCAAAAGATTTTGAGTCTCTGTTCAGTCTTTAATCTGGATGTCAGTTTTAAGATCTAACTTTTATAATCCCACCAGAATCCTTTAATCCAACCACGAGACCTGAACGCAGACGTGTGTGTGTGTGTGTGTGTGTGTGTGTGTGTAATCCATGAGTTTAAGTGTTCGTGAGGCAATTCGGAGGATTTTAATCCAACATTTAAATGTGATTTCAGTGCTGCAAGTAATAATCTCAGGTTCAGATGAAGGATTGTAAAGGATTTAAATCGTCTCTAATCCGACAGCGTGGTTTATAATTTTATTTATCTGGCTGAGGAGAACAGAAGTCTGTAATCTATTGATCTGATAATCTGTTGATCTGATAATCTGCTCTTCTGCTTTTAGTCTGGCTCCACGTGTCTGATCTGCACTGTATAATCTGACGGAGGAGCCGTGAGGTAAAATGTCAATAATCCAGAAGAGAGTTTTGCTCGAGAGGTCGTAATTCCATCCATGTGAGCAATATGGACGTGTGGTCTGTAATCCTGATAGTACTATTCCGTAACCTCACTGGACTGTCTGTAATTCAGTTCAAAAGTCTCCAGGGTTTTTGGTCCAGAGGTTTATAATCCGACGGTCTGATCTTTAGTCTGATTCAGGAGTTTCTGTGATCCGAGAGACAAACAGCACGGAGGAGCCATCGCTCCTAATCTCTGATATCATCATCCAGATTAAAGGTCTTTAATCCGGCACTGTGGTCAGTAATCCAGATTAAAGGTCTTTAATCCAGCACTGTGGTCTTTAATCCGGCTCTGTGGTCAGTAATCCGGCTCTGTGGTCAGTAATCCAGATTAAAGGTCTTTAATCCGACACTGGGGTCAGTAATCCGGCTCTGTGGTCAGTAATCCGGCACTTTAGTCTGTAATCCGGATCTGAATCGGTTCTCTTTAATCCGTCCTGTAATCAGACACAGCAGGGTCGGTTTAATCCGGTTGCCGGTGTGTAACAGTCGTTGATCAGATGGACGGATCGGTGATGGGGCGCCCGGTGCGGTCGTCAGCACAGCAGCGGCTCTCCTGAAGAGTCTGTGGCCGTGGCTGTTCCTGAGGAGTACGCTGTTCAAATAAACACACGATAAAACATCTAATAAATAATCTGATACACACCGACGTGCTCGGATCCTTCAGATTCATCTTGTGATGCATTATTATATTTATTATAGATTATATATTATATCTCTTTCCTTCTCTCTAATAATAATAATCTGATAAATAATCTCACAGTAAAATAATAAAGAAATAATTAATAATGATCAGGAATAAATAATGTTATTGATTATGGACGTAATTCCGTCAGTAACAGAAACACAAACAAATCTTTATTATTATTATTATAAACGTGAGTCTGTAGTTTTTATTTTAGTGATATTTAGAGGTAAAGACTCGAGCGCTGGAGATCCTGAACCAGCCAGATCAAGTGGGTTTGGTGTCGCAGCCCCATCACCTTCCTCCCTCGTTTAAATACACTCGTTTATAACGTCGATACGACAATCAGGGTCGATTTAGGACGCGGCCCAAGAAATACATGAACCTCCTGCTCAAAACACCAAACCAACACATGAAGGAACGACTCTGTGGGTTTTAAGCACTCATGTACTTTCAGGTGCTCATCTGTTTCATGGAGGCCATGCTTTGGTCCTTGTGGGAGTAAAATAAAATACTATCATGTGAACACAGCACATCAGGAGGGTGCAGGTTCACGTCTCACGGATTGAGGACCCACACGCGTCATAAAACATTCCAGCACCTCAAATCAGAGCTCAGTTCCACCATCAACCAGATCTACATTTACACTCAGAGGATCCGGGGGGTCAAACGCCCAAAAAACTGCCCGACCCACAAAAAACTGCCTGACCCCCGCTGCACAAAAGAACCAGAAAACAAGCCGAGGATTCTGGGACGGAGCCTCTGAGATACTAGAGTGTAAAACAAAACACTCACGGTGAAACTCGAACCGCCGGCAAACACACACACACACTCACACACACACTCACACTCACACACACTCACACACACACACACTCACACTCACACACACACACCTCACACCTACAGGAGAGCTACAGCAGCCAATCCACCTTCTGCATGTATTAGGATTCAGAGTGATAATGAAGCACTAGAAGGAAACTCAGACCAGCACAGAACAAACGAGGTCAAATACTGACACAGCTGGGCAGGTGCAGCCTAGCGGTTAAGGTACTGCACTAGTAATTAAAAGGTCGCTGGTTCAAGCCCCACCACTGCCAGGTTGCTACTGTTGGGAACTTGAGCGAGGCCCTTAAACCTCAATTGCTCAGACTGTATACTGTCACAGTACTGTAAGTCGGTTTGGATAAAAAGCGTCCGCTAAATAGTGTAAATGTAAATGACACACTGAGTACAGAGACAAGGATCGAACCCAGGTTCCAGGGATCCACGTTGCTCTGCAGCACCCACTCTACCAGCAGCTCTACCACACCGCCCCCACAACAGCAAACTACTGTTAGCATAAAGAAGTGAGGGACTTGGTGTGGACTAAACATAAACAGGCTGGTTTGAACCGGTCAGTTGTGCAGGCGGAGGAGAGCCTTGTTGATGAAAGAGGCGAAAAATCAGCTTCAAATTTATTTATTTCTGTTCATGTTTAGATTCTCTGATATAAACAAGCAAATAAAAAACCAGAGAAACACACAGCAAAATAAATATAAATAAATAAAAACAGGACCCCTGAGGTGTCGAGGTGCTGAATATCCCCTCATTAAAACGTTTACGAACGTTTATAATCACATGAGCGAATGTCGGTGGACAGAATGACGGTGTGGGACTCACCGCTCCGCCCGCTGTACATGCGCATCTTTCGTGCCAGATCATCCGATGGCGTCGAATCAGAGACCAGCATCTTCGGCTCATCTTAAAGAGAACACAGGGTCAAAGGTCAAAACATTAGCTTTAACGTAGCAAACAGTGAGGTTACAGAGCTGAACAGTGAATCACTTTGATATGCATTTTACGTCCTGTCCACACTTCTCTGAATCTGAGGTTTGTGTGACATCATTATGACATCATTACGTAACAGGCTGAGAGGTGTGATGTAATAGAGCTGGTGTGCGGTCAGTGACAGCGATGACGTGAGCGGTACGTACCGTTACTGAAGGTGAAGGTCATGGTGTCGTTGCCGCTGTCGGGCAGCGTGGCGTCCCTCCTCCCGCTGGGCTGAAGCGGTGCATCCTGGGACTTGTCCTTGCTCTTGCAGCCCTTGGCGTGTTTCCTGGTGCTGATGCGGATGACGCCGTGGACGAGCCGGCACTCGGCCTCCTGCTCCTGCAGGTTGTAGTCCTGCGCGATGCTGATGATCAGCTCGCTGATCTCGTTGGTCTTGCGTGAGAACGACAGGTCGGACGTGCACTTGGCCAGCTGCTCGATCTGGTGAAGCTTGTAGAGCTCCAGCAGCTTCTTGGTGATGAGCGAGTCGATGTCGGTCCCTCCGTCGTCCACGTCGTCCACGTCCAGGTCCTCTCTGGAGTAAATGCTAGTGTTGCTGACGGGTCGCTGGCTCTCGCCCTTGGGCGTGGTCCTGCTGCGCCGGGGCGGAGCCTCTGAGTTCGCCAGGCTGTTCACCTTCCTCCCGTTTAGGTGCACGTCACGGTAATGAAAGCTCTCAGAACTCAGCTGGTTGGTCCCTTTGGGCTCGGGCTTGGGTTCGGACTTGGGCTCGAGCTGGAGAGGTTCGGGTTCGAATTTGGGCGGGGGATCGGTGGAGCTCTCCTGAGCGGGGACGCAGGGCTGGCGGTGACCGTAGAACCCGCAGGTCAACACGCAACAGATCAGAGCTCGACAATCCTGCCAGGAACACGAGCCGCAGGAGGAGTTGGGGATCAGGCGGTGAGATGGCTGGGTGTCGATGACGATGGGCCGCGAGGGAGCGGCGGAGGGGTCACGGGGCGAGTCCTGCTGCGGGACGGGGGCGTACTGGTCTCGGACAGGATCCTGGCTGGGTTTGTGATCGCGCTCGTGGGAGGTGAGCTGGTTGCCGGGGTATGAGTGCGGTCTGGTGTCGTAATACGGCTCCTGGTTCATCTTGTGATCGGGACTCGCGGGGGGGCCATCCAGGTACGCCTCCTGATTGGGTTTGATATTTCGAAGCGGATCCTGAGCAGGTTTGGAGACGTCTCGGTACGCATCGTGATCGGTGGCGTGAGCGGCGCGGTAGGAACTGGTCCCGGCGTTAACGTAGCGAGGAGGATTGTGGGACGGTTGAGTGTCGATGATGATGGGGCGTGGGACCTCGCTGTAGTGGTTGTGGTACGAGTCCTTGCTGCTGTTGTGATAGTTCTTATACGACTCCTGTTTGTTGGTGTACTGGTCGCTGTACGAGTCCTGGATGGTGGAACTGGAGCTGGTTCGAGTCTGGCGGTAACTGTAACCGTGCGGGCGGGACTTGTGGTTGGTCCCGGTGCCTGGCATGGTGCACTGCGCTCAGGACCTGCAGGGAATAAAAGCTTACAGTTCATCTGTACGGACAGGAAATGAAATCACACCAACACAGAGGGCAGCGTCTGCTCAGCGGGTACAGTACTGGACTAACCACTGTTGGGCCCTTGAGCGAGGCCCCTAACCTTTAAATGCTCGGATTGTATAATGCAGCTGAAGCAGAGCTGGTAACCTGAGGTGTAGAAATCTGCAGAACACTTGAGTTCTCACTTGAGGACGGATGAACCCACAGAGCCGGGCTCAGGTTCAGCAGCGGCCTAGACCTCATCTTCAACCCTCCAATCAGACGTCACGCAGCACCTTAAAGCTTCTACAGGAACACTATACCACCGTGTAAGGAAAGAGCCGAGGTTACTCTAACACCTGTCCAGAACTTCACCGCCACTTCCAATCTACCCAGGAGTGGCCCGCATGCTAATCCATTTGGCAGATTGTAGCCTAGAGGTTAAGGTACTGGACTAGTAATCAGAAGGTCGCTGGTTCAAGCCCCACCACCCCCAGGTTGCCACTGTTGGGTCCTTAACCCTCAACTGTTTGATACTGTAGACTGTACGTCACTTTGGATAAAAGCATCTGCTACAGTCGGCGGATTTCAGTCCAAGCAGTGCTGTACTCGTGCCACAATGAGGAGTAATCACTGTCCAATCACAATCCTCTGCTGAATTTGGGGTGTGGCTGAGAGACCAGACAGAAGTAATCGCTCAGACTGTAACTGCAACTTAATCCAGCAAAAAAATGAAAGAGGAAATAAAGACGTTAATTCACATGTCAAGGACGGTTTAGCCACTTCCCCGAAACTTCTAATAACACTCTAACGTCCATTCTGGAACAGCCACGCCCCAAATCTGGGGGAGGATTTTGGCACTTTTTAGCACCTCACGGTGGAGAGGAGTAAAACTGCACTTTTATTTCACACTCGATTCGGAGCCGAGTTCAGAATGTTTGTGTGTTGTTGTTAGTACAGAGCCGGAGAGACGTGAGAACAGAGTAACAGAGTTTAACTTTCATTTCTGCTGATCTTCTGTACGTTACCGTGAGTAAACCCCGAGCTCTCTCTATACACAGACACATTTCCCATCATCCTACACTCCAGAGAAGAGGGCGTGTCTAAATCCTTAGCTCCCTTAAAACGCTCCTGCTGAGGCGCCTTAATTCTGAGTGATGATCTGACTGAATGACGAGGGAGCGTCCGACGCCTCCTCAGCGCTGAAGATCAATCCCAGCATTCAGTGCGGCACGACTTTCCTCACCAAAAACTACAAACATGGCGGACGAATGATGAGATGAGCAACCAACAGAGTTCCTTTCACATGTAGATAAATTCTCATTGATGTGTAATCTGTATAAAGGTGTAATTATACCAGTGTGGGTTTATTTGTAAATTGGGGCGTCAGGGAGAGTTAAAACGTTTTCGGTACACGGAGGGAGACGTTAGCTGTGTGCTAGCGCTAACTGTGTTAGCTTAGTGAGCTAAAGCTGTGCTGATGTAATGGGTGTGTATCTGTATAAGTAGAGCGTCTAAATAATCTGATTATGAGTGCAGGTCTGATTAGAATCCTCTTCACTGAGGAGCCGATCAGGTAGGTACAGGGGAGCAGGGCGGGTCGATAGCTTCTCACACAGACCCAACGTCTGTGTTTAATTTCAAAATACAGACAACAAACACTAACAATTCAAAATCTTAAAAACAACACACTTACTGGCATGCAGGTCAGAACCAATTACATCTCATATTCTTAAGAATGAAACATCCAGAATCTTCTACTCAAAAGGACGTGGAACAGTGGTCTCTCGCCAAGGTATGGAAGGAACCCCTGCCTGTCACCTCATGATGAGTAAATCTGATCTGCACTGAAAGTGAAGCCGTTTAACAGAAATAAGGTACTGGACTAGTTTTTAGAATGCTGCTGTTGGGCCCTTGAGCAAGGCCCCTAACCCTCAGTTGCTCAGACTGTAACTGTACTGTACGTCGCTCTGCATAAAGGCGTATGTTCAGTGCTGTTAATGTAAATGGATCACGTCTCAGATCCTCAATCATTTCTCTGTACATCAAATCCAGATCTGCTTATAAGGTTCAAAACACAACACAACTCCCCACAGTCATGAGTCCATCAGTGAGATTAATGACAAACACGGCACACTGTGCAGGTTCACTCGGATCAGTGTGGAATCAGATTGTTATAGATCAGATCTCCTCACTGCTCCAAAACCCTAAACGATCACCATCAACGCACCTGATCCGGGATCACCGACCAGTGAGGATCAGATCAGATCAGATCAGACCTCAGATCTAATGAGGATCTGTTATCGGACTGGTGTGTAGAGTTCTACAGGAGGAGTGTTTGTTCCGACAGGCCAGCAGCTAACACACACACACACACACACACACACACACACACACACACACACACACACACACACACACACACACACACACACACACACACACACACACACACACACACACACACACACACACACACACACACACACACGGTCACGAGCTATAAGTCTGATAATAATAAAAAATATTAATGAAACTCACCTCATAAACACTCAGGCGTTGCGCTGCTGCCCCCCCCCCACACACACACACACACACACTCGGTGTTACAGGGCGGAAGTGTGTGTGTACTGGGTGTGTGTGTGTGTGTGTGTGTGTGTGTTATGATTTATTCTCCTTCCGAATGTTTCCTCCACCGCAATTTCTAAACGCTAAACACACCGAACACGCCGGATTCCAAACTCAACTCAGATTCACCCTGATCAGGAAGTTTTGGGCCGGTTCGATAGTCGCCGTCACTTTGTGTGTATCTGTGTGTACGTGTATAGTGTGTGTGTGTGTGTGTGTGTGAGAGAGAGAGACTTTACCTGAGCTACAGGTAAAGCTGCGCTGCCTTCACTCGCTCCCACATTTTCAAGTTTACAGCAGAGTCCGAGTCAGGTTCAGAATTAACATTTCACTCCGACATAAAACAGAACAAAACTAATAATAAAAAACTAACAATAAAAAACTAACAATAAAAGATATAAAATAAAAAAATCGAATTAAGTTAAAAGAGTGTTTACTGTTAGTATGTTGTTGTTGATCAGATTTAGTTGATGCATCATGATGGTGTTACACGGTGTTAAAAGTTTTTAGATTTAGAAGTTATAAAAATCTGAGCTTTTAAATTAAACACTTTATAAACAAACAAACAAAAAAGCTATATTAATATAACGACAATAATAATAATAATAATAATGATAATGAGGAGGAGGAGGAGGAGGAGGATGAGAAGGAGGAGAAGGGTTCCTGGAGAGTGTTCCAGACTCCTGAGGAAGCTTGAACGCGCACTGATCCCTGCGTGATGACGTCAGTGCGTACAGAGCCGCGCAGGACGGTGAGATTTTAAATGATTAACTTTATTTCACTTTCACTATTAAAAATATCCAACTAACAATCAAATAATAACAATCAAATAATTATATTATTTAACACTCAGCAGGGGCACAAACACTGACTGCAGTTCATCCAACAAAAGCAGATTCATCAGAGATCCTGAATCCTCTGCTTCAGAGTCCAGTGATCGTGTGCTTTACACCGCCTGGCATGGTGCATGTTGATTTACGGCTCATGAGCTGCCCGCCACTAAGTACATGAGGCAGTTTGGAACTCTGTAGTGAGTGCTGTGTGTGGGTTTCCTCCAGGTTCCCCCAAAACTACACTTGGTGGACGGGTTACTTTACATCACCAGCTCCTGAACATGAGTGAGAGAGTCTCCTGCCATGGACTGGCACCCTGCCCAAACCGTCCTGTGTGTATCAGAGCCACCGCGACCCTCACCAGGATTAAACAGTTAATAAAGATAAATAATCGATCATAAATAAGTCGTTGTTGTTTAAATACTTGCAGCTGTGCTGTAGTGCTGTAGTGCCCTCTAGTGGCCACTGCTGAGTACAGCACTTCAGGATCTGTTCAGAACAATATAATAATAATAATAATAATACATAAACAACAATAATAAAGTATATAAACAATAATAATAACAATATATAAATAACAATAGTAATAAAAATAAAATAATAATATTAATAATAATACTTATAATAAACATTTATTAATAATAATAGTAATAATAATAATTATTATTAATATTAATATATTACTAATAAAAAAATATTAATAATGATAATAATACTTCTATAAATATAAATGAATAATATTAGTAATAATATTAATAATAAAATAATAATATTAAACAATAATAATAATAATTACTAATAAAAAATAAAATAACATGATAATGATAATAATAATAGCAGTAATAATTGTCATCATCATCATCAAAATAATATTTAGAAAAGGTGCTCAGGTGGTAAATTATGCTCGGCCACTATCGCTGGGATCCAGGGTTCAAATACCCAGTGGTGCTACCAGCCGGTTGGGTGTCAACATACAGACATAAGTGGCAAAGTCTGAGGGAGGGGTGGATGGTCAAGGTCTAAGGGGCATTGTGATACAGTGATTCAAAGTGAGGCGGGACCCACCTCGACCCTGACCAGGATGAAGTGGAGATAAAACATGAGGATATGAGGAGGAAGTGACGTGTGCAGCGTGCCGCTGTGTGATTATTACCTGAGGTGATAAAATAACCGACTCACGACCTCAAACACACCGAGTTTATTTACAGAATTTAAACACATTTCATCATCAAACCAGGACTCCGCCCACCACAACAGGTACACTCACCTGCAGAGTGAGGCATTATGGGTAAGCTGTAGCGTGCACAAAACACATCGAGTAACAGATGCTGGAGTTCATGTAGAAACAACGTGTAAAATTCATCACAGATCAGATTATTTACACCGTTAATCAGACCCTGTAACCCAGATCAGATTATTTACACCGTTAATCAGACCCTGTAACCCAGATCAGATTATTTACACCTTTAATCAGACCCTGTAACCCAGATCAGATTATTTACACCGTTAATCAGACCCTGTAACCCAGATCAGGTTTTATGTTTCAGTCCCGCTGTGGGTGCAGGTTCGTCCCCGTCTGCTCCTCTAGGTGGCGCTGTAGAAGGCGCAGCAGCTGCTGATCTTGGTGGTGGGCGTGGCCTCTTTGCTGTGGTTGTCTGAGCGAGACTCCTCACACTTTATGCTGGGTGAGTTTTCCGTGCTGGATTCACCTCGTGAGACGCGCCGGCGTTTATAAATGGCGGCGTACGATGCTGACTCCGCCCACTCCTCCTCCCGCACCTTGTCCAGCAGGTCAGGGCCGTGCGGCCGGGGCGACCAGGGCAGGTTGGCCACCATTTTGTTCTGGTAGTTGACCTTTGAACCCCAGCCGGCGACGGAGGCGAAGGCGGAGTCTGAGTAGCAGGTGAGGGGGCGTGAGCTCTGCAGTGGGAGGGGCTTCAGGGCGTACGGCAGGTAGTCGGGTTCGTACGGCTGCTGCACCGGGGTCACCAGCCACCTGTGGGGGGCGCCGCACTCCTCCGGGGGATGCAGGGTGCGGTCGGTGGTGTAGAAGCGACTCTGAGGGAGGGGGTTCACAAACTGATCGTGCAGGAACTGCTGCACCGGGTAACGCCCGCCTGGCACCAGCTGATGGGCACGCGGCGAGTCGGCGGGGGAGGGGGTCAACCTGTCACCATCCGGGGTCGTGTACATCCTGTTAAACAGGAAATAGAGTCAAACACCAAATAACAGCAGAAATCCTCATGGTAACAGTCACAAATCCCTACAGCAGTGGTACAAGATCAATATGAGACACGTATGGACTGTGTAAGACCAGTATAGTATGGGATCAGTACCAGATCTGATGGGATCTGTTTAAAATTGGTATAGGATTAGTACCAGATCTGAAGGGATCTGTTTGTAATTGGTATGGGATCAGTACCAGATCTGATGGGATCTGTTTGTAATTGGTATGGGATCAGTACCAGATCTGAAGGGATCTGTTTGTAATTGGTATGGGATCAGTACCAGATCTGATGGGATCAGTACCAGATCTGATGGGATCTGTTTAAAATTGGTATAGGATCAGTACCAGATCTGAAGGGATCTGTTTGTAATTGGTATGGGATCAGTACCAGATCTGAAGGGATCTGTTTAAAATTGGTATAGGATCAGTACCAGATCTGAAGGGATCTGTTTGTAATTGGTATGGGATCAGTACCAGATCTGAAGGGATCTGTTTGTAATTGGTATGGGATCAGTACCAGATCTGATGGGATCTGTTTAAAATTGGTATAGGATCAGTACCAGATCTGATGGGATCAGTCCCAGATCTGATGGGATCAGTCCCAGATCTGATGGGATCAGTACCAGATCTGATGGGATCTGTTTGTAATTGGTATGGGATCAGTACCAGATCTGAAGGGATCTGTTTGTAATTGGAATGGGATCAGTACCAGATCTGATGGGATCAGTACCATATCTGATGGGATCTGTTTGTAATTGGTATGGGATCAGTACCAGATCTGAAGGGATCTGTTTATGATTGCTATGGGATCAGTACCAGATCTGATGGGATCTGTTTGAGATCTATCAGATCCCACTGTAGGATCCTGCATGTAGAGGTCAGAGGTTAAATGAAGAATGTAATGAAGAGTAACGATACTGACGAGTCGTAATTATCCCGGAATCCTTTAGCGAAGGGGTTGTGATCGATCTTCAGCTGTGTGATCTACAGAAACACAACACACATTCGTCCTCACGTTAATCACATGATCTACTCATGAACCAATCACAGCCTAGATCATGAGAGCTCAGGAGTTCCTAAATACTCAGGTGAAATATAAAGTTCTATTCTAGTTCTACACATTCCTGTGGCTCTGATTCTTATTTTAAATGTTTTATTTTCTTATATTTATTTATTTTAATGAGTATTACAATAACCCTAACCCAATCATTTCCTTCGGGATTAATAAATCTATCAGATTATAGAGAATTTAGTTTGTAACTCATCATGCTAATAATCCTGGAGTGGACTGTACAGGACACTATAGATCTCTGTATGATCTCTGTAGATCTCTGTATGATCTCTGTAGATCTCTGTAGATCTCTGTATGATCTCTGTAGATCTCTGTATGATCTCTGTATGATCTCTGTAGATCTCTGTATGATCTCTGTATGATCTCTGTAGATCTCTGTATGATCTCTGTATGATCTCTGTATGATCTCTGGAGATCTCTGTATGATCTCTGTAGATCTCTGTATGATCTCTGGAGATCTCTGTATGATCTCTGTATGATCTCTGTAGATCTCTGTATGATCTCTGTATGATCTCTGTAGATCTCTGTATGATCTCTATATGATCTCTGTATGATCTCTATATGATCTCTGTATGATCTCTGTATGATCAGGCAGTTGTGGACGTTTTTCTCTGGACGTGTGGTTACGTACGTCGGTGTTCTGGTAGGCGGTGACGGCGATGAACTGACTCTCAGGAAAGATGAAGCTCTGAGTCTGAGTCTCTCTGTCTGAGTCCAAACCGTCTGCAGGAACCTCAGAGATGTGCAGCCGGGGCTGGTACTTATGCAGCGACTGAAGGACGATCATCTGATCATCAGGATAAACAATATCATACATAATAATAAAAATCTAATAAATAAAACAATAATGTAACATATTGTAATGTAAAATAATTATAGACAACAATAATAGAGATGTGTATTAGAATGTGTGTGTGTAACCTGTGTGTGTGTGTGTTTGTGTACCTGTGTGTGTGTATGTTTGTGTGTGTGTGGGTGAGTGTGTGTGGGTGTATCTGTGTGAGCGTGTGTGTGTGTGGGTGTGGGTGTATCTGTGTGTGTGGGTGAGTGTGAGTGTGGGTGTGGGTGAGTGTGTGTGGGTGTATCTGTGTGTGGGTGAGTGTGAGTGTGTGTGTGGGTGAGTGTGTGTGGGTGTATCTGTGTGAGCATGTGTGTGGGTGAGTGTGAGTGTGTGTGTGGGTGTATCTGTGTGAGCGTGTGTGTGTGTGGGTGAGTGTGTGTGGGTGTATCTGTGTGAGCGTGTGTGTGTGTGTGTGGGTGTATCTGTGTGTGTGGGTGAGTGTGTGTGGGTGTATCTGTGTGAGCGTGTGTGGGTGAGTGTGTGTGGGTGTATCTGTGTGAGCGTGTGTGGGTGAGTGTGAGTGTGTGTGTGGGTGAGTGTGTGTGGGTGTATCTGTGTGAGTGTGTGTGGGTGAGTGTGAGTGTGTGTGTGGGTGAGTGTGTGTGGGTGTATCTGTGTGAGCGTGTGTGGGTGAGTGTGTGTGGGTGTATCTGTGTGAGCGTGTGTGTGTGTGTGTGGGTGTATCTGTGTGTGTGGGTGAGTGTGAGTGTGTGTGTGGGTGAGTGTGTGTGGGTGTATCTGTGTGTGTGGGTGAGTGTGAGTGTGGGTGTGGGTGAGTGTGTGTGGGTGTATCTGTGTGTGTGGGTGAGTGTGAGTGTGTGTGGGTGAGTGTGTGTGGGTGTATCTGTGTGAGTGTGTGTGGGTGAGTGTGAGTGTGTGTGTGGGTGAGTGTGTGTGGGTGTATCTGTGTGAGCGTGTGTGTGGGTGAGTGTGTGTGGGTGTATCTGTGTGTGT
>NC_086010.1:215000-240000 GCF_030014385.1 Trichomycterus rosablanca
GTGTGTACCTGTGTGTGTATGTGTGTGTGTGTGTGTGTGTGTGTGCGTACCTGTGTGTGTGTGTGTGTACCTGTGTGTGTATGTGTGTGTGTGTGTGTGTGTGTGTGTACCTGTGTGTGTATGTGTGTGTGTGTGTGTGTGCGTACCTGTGTGTGTGTGTACCTGTGTGTGTATGTGTGTGTGTGTGTGTGTGTGTGTGTACCTGTGTGTGTATGTGTGTGTGTGTGTGTGTGTGTGTGTACCTGTGTGTTTTGGTTATTTGCTCCTTTGTTGTTGGTGAGCTTCAGTTTGCCGAATGAAATTTCTTGTCTCATCCAGTGAGCTCCAGAGTTTGGAGATTCTGGATGAAGGTAAATTTTATTCCCTAAAACAGCAAAATATTCATATTATATAATAATAATAATAATAATAATAATAATCTATATTTTAATAATAATTATTAATAATTGATTATTTATATATTAGTCTTGTTACCCTGGGGGTTGTTGTCGGCTTTTCCACACGTGACCCATTTGCCCCCCTGGAATCTCCAGTGATTTGGATCGGCGAGTGTGATCTCAACATAAACGTTATACTGAGAGGAAACACTCAACCCCGAAATACTGAAGCTCAGGAAGGGAAACATTCTCCTGCACACACACACACACACACAGAGATGATCGTTGTTTAATAATGAAATCATGTCTATATTAATCATGATCAGGATTCTGCTCTAAACTTTTATAATCATTAATATTTATATTAATTAAACACATGATGACACTTCCTGTTTAGATCTGAGAACCTTCACATTCCAGAGTTCTGTCTCTGCTGGCTGTCTGACCCCTAGCACATCCACTCTTCTTATATGGTCATGACTTCCTGTTCTTACACCCCCCCCCCCCTTTATTGCCTGCACCTGTTCCTGGTTTCCTCTCTCCATATTTGGTCAGAGCTTCCTGTTCTACTTCACTTGGCTATGCATGAGTCCAAACAGGGGGCCCGGTCCGGAAAAGGTCGTCATGCCATCTCTGTCCGTCTCTGGGCAGATCCAAGTTCCCAGAAGAACACAAAAGCCAAGACCAACATGCTAGTTATCTGTGCCTCCATGCTCCCTCTGCTGCTCATATTTGAATGGGCAAAAAGACACGATTCTGTAACAGGACCATACCACTGATCTCAACATGGGGTCCGGGGCCCCGCAGTGGTCTGTGATGTAAAGTCACGGGGCTCACAATTTGATCCAGTGTGTTTAAAATGATGGGACAGTTTTAGTGAGTTTATTACTCAAATACAAGTCGTCTGCTCTTATTTATTAATTTATTTAAATAAAGCAGAATAAAGAAAGATAAAGATAATCAACACCTCACAGTTTACGTTTAGTTTAAATATCCAGAAAAACTAAAACGTTCAGTTTCTCGAGTGTAAAATTATAATTATTAAATAAATTCTCTGTCATTAATGCAAAGCTTATAATACAACAGCTCCCTCTAGTGGTAAAACTCTCACCTGCTGAACATGAGTGAGTTACAGAGCAGATTAATCAGGTGCTTAATAAATAAAATAAAAACTTCAAGAGAAAAATAAACTGATTCTGTTTAAACATCCTGAACATTTAAATCATTTTATCTGTAGATTTTTTAGCTCACAGAGTAACACTGAAGACGAGAAACAGATAATACAAATATTTTATAGATTTAGATTCTGTTTTTTACATTTGCTTTATTTTTAATAAATGTTGATAGTATTAAGCAGGTAAATCTCAGTGCAGTGGTGAATTCTTCTGTATTTATTATTAAAACTGCATTTTGTTGTACTTGTACTTGTACTGTACATGTGTAATGACAATAAAGTTGAATCTAATCTAATAGGGTCTCAGATTATAAAACTAAATAAATTCCTTATTTCATTTATATTTTAAATAAAATCATTTATACTGATACATCAGCTTCACTAGAATATAAAATCTGTGTTTTATTTTATTAATAATCCAGCAGAGGAATCAAAAATCCTCGTCTTACAGAATTAATCTGAATGTATGCTCTGATTTTCTCTGCAGTTTGACTTTCAATTTAGTTTTTTTTGTTTTTAATCTAAAATAACTTTTAATATTTTTTTTACTTACAGTTTTACCAAATACAATCCAAGCAATGAGGGTTAAGGGCCTCGCTCAGGGACCCCACAATAGTAACCTGGCACTGAGCCGCCGCCGCCGAGTGTTTTACAAAAACCTTCACGATCAAGAAAATGTTCCTATAATTATGATTATAAACCTTTTTTATGATTATTATTTTATAGAAAATGATCAGAACCCCAAATATTTTCAGACAGGATTCATCTAAAACATTACAAGAACATTCTTCAAATAGTCTACATTTATATACATTTATATATATTTATATTACAAGTTTTAAATATAATAAAGTAGTGATTTATATTAAATACATGAATGTGATGTATATTAGAACATGAACTGGTTAGTTTGTGATTAATGGTGACAGTAGTGTAAATGTTACTGAGGTTTATCAGGTATAAATTACAGCGCTGAATGTTTCTGACTTTTAGATCTTATAGAGAATCAGAAGCAGCTCAGTGATAAAAACCTCAACACACAAAATTTATTTCTACTAAAGTTTATTCAGTTCATTCATTCTGAAATCTGGATTCTTCTAAACCTCAGTGTGGAAATAAATAAAAATAAACCAATAAATAATATAAATTATTCAAATTGTTACAGTGATGTGAGAATGTCTTTCAATAACAAGATACACAATTATAAATGTATAAATATAAATATATAAACAATATATATATATACTGTATATATATATATATATATATATATATATTTTATAATTGATTAAGGGAGATTATTTATTTATTAATTTATTTAAAGCTAAAAATGAAATAAAAATCTTATATGAATTTTAGATTCTGTTATTAGAGTTTTATTGATATAAACTGCAGTAATTATTTTAAAAGTTTTATAAAGTGTGTTTAAAAAGCTTTAAATCAGGTGCACAGACTGTAAAATTATTTTATATAACATCATTTTTAACATTATATTATATTATACATCATTATATTCTACATATATTACATATACTACTTAACATGATATTATATAACATTGTATTAGAATAATCTATTTTATAATATTATATTTTATATCATTATACTGTATCACATATCTATATATTATTTTTTACATTGTGTTAAAATATCCTATTTTATAATAGTAGATTATATTTTATAACTTTGTTTTTTTTTTTACTGTTAGTACATTAATCTGGTGTAATACAAATTTACACCATGAATAAAAATGTTTATATTTAAACTCTATAGATTTTATTACTGTACAGAACTTTTCTATATTGTGATGTGTGTGTGTGTGTGTGTGTGTGTGTGTGTTTGATTTAGATTTGATGTTGGAGCTGCAGTGCAGATTTACACCTTTACATCTTATTCATTCATGCATTTATAGCCCTTAAAACACTAGACTTGAGGCAAAAAACAGCCTGGAAATAATGAGCCGATTCACTTCAGAGCATCACACCCACTCCTTACTCACTCTATTTGATAGTTTACCTGCATGCTTCTGTGAGTGAGTGAGAACATACTAAACTTCACATAGCCAGTCAGCCCTGATGATGATGACGGTGATGATGAGGAGAACTCACCTGCCCTGTTTGGTGATGATCATCTCGGTCTGGTGTCGGTGGAACTTGAGCCACAGCGCCCGGTTACACAGGTACACCTGAGCCCTCCTCTCACCCCCGCGCGTGCACACCTGGCCGACGGTGCCCTCATACGCAGACGGGTAGAACTGGTACCCGGCTCCGAACTGCGCATGCGTGGCTGAGGCTGAAGCAGATGGGGAGGTGAAGCCGTAATGCAGAGACGCGGCGGACCTGGACACACCTGAACCCGGACCAGCACTCACACCGCTCCGGCTCGGGTACGGCAGGAATGAGGCCGAGCTCGTGACCTCCTGACTCTGAGCGGACGAGCTCGGGATGAAGTACGGAGGGGTCGCGGTGGGTCCGTCCAGCCCGTATGTGGATAAAAGATCCTGGAAGGGAGCTGCGGGGGGTTTGGACTGATCCGCTCCAGCATCGGTGTCTCCATCACCCGCCATCCCTGCAGCACTACCGCCCAAAAAGTCCCGGGTGTGTCCTCCAGAGTTCAGTCCGGACCCCTGAGCAGGTGAGTTCCGTCTGCAGCGCACCAACACTGACATGAGCCGTTTATTCACTCATTCACTCACTCACTCTCTCTAACTCACTCTCTCTAACTCACTCTCTCCTTACTAAAGCCTGGACTGATCAGTGTGAGGGGTTCAGGTTTAGTACCGGTCTGTGTACTGAGGATTTGGGATCTGGTTTAAGCTGCAGGTTTGACTCCGCCCACTTACACTAACACACACGTTCATTATGCAAATGAGGGGGCGGAGCTTCACACCTGACTGACAGCTTCAAAGCGCCGCCGATAAAATCAACCTTTCATCTCGGCACCGACACGAGGTGAGAATAAAATTCATCATCATTATAATTATAATTATTTTATTTACTTGGTTTCTTATTCCTTTCGTACCACCGCTTTATCATGGTCAGGGCCGCAGTGGATCCGGTTTTTCAAGAAACACTAAGCACAACAAAGCAGAAATACACCCCGGACAGGGCGCACGGCTTTATTTACTCACTTATGATTATAATAATAATTATTATTGTTACAGAACTGTATTTATTATTTATAAATTGTGATTTACTTAATTAATCTGACGTGATGAAAGGCGCGTTTCATTTATTATACATTAAACGGATTTTATAAACAACATTAATTTTAATTTGACTTTATTTTAATTTAATTCTTCTATTTGAGTTTTATATAAAAATATTAAATACAAAAAACTGCTCCATCTGATCAATACGATTTAAATATAAATCAAGAGTTTATAAATAAACGTTTCCTTTTTATTTCTGATCGAAAATATCTCATGTACATTTCAACAATGATTTTTATTAAACACGTGGTTATAAAATTAATCATTTATAAATGTTTCACATCTATAATTAATATAACTCAGTTTTATATCGGTTATATCAGATAAAAACAATTATAGAATTTTAAAGTTTAAATAATAATAATAATCATAATTATAATGATGCGCATTTAAAAACATGTATAAAAATGTAAATTATTTTCTAATTTGTAAAAACGCTTTACAAATAAAACACAAATGTATAATTTAAATATAACTGTAATAAACATAAATATATTTCTGTAATTACGTGCATTATTGTGCTGAAATAAATGTAATAATTTGGTTAAAAAGAGCGCGAGGAGCGATTATTATAATATTAAACCTGTTAAATCAATCATTAATGACACTAAATAAACGCAGTTAAATATTTAAATCTTTAATCTGACAATAAAAGTGAATAATAATAAATAATAAATAAATAAGCGCGCTCACCCGCTCCAGCCGCGTGCAGCACCGCTCAGCGCGCGCTCCCGTGTGTGTGTGTGTGTGTGTGTGTGTGCAGGACAGGTGTGATTCTGATGTAGTGAGATATGCTGTCGCACACACCTACACACACACCTACACACATGCACACACACACACATCTACACACACACACACATCTACACACACACACGTGTAAAATAAAAATAAGAATAAATGTAGATGATTAGTTGGTTAATTGATGATAGAATTTGCTCAGGAGTCTCAGGTTTGTGTTTACACCAGTAATTATTTCATGTGTTCATGCTGCTTACTCTGGTCACAGTGCCACACTGTCAGAACCAGACAAAACATCAGTGAGTAACTCACACCAGAGGAAAACTCACAAAGGAAAACGTAAAGGGGACTATGGAGAACATGCTAAACTCCATACAGAGAGTGAACATCACCCACTGTTCCAGCTGTGACACCAGGAACCTTCAGTAGTGATGAGATGATTAGTGATGATCATCACAGTGGATTCAGGTACATTTCACATCTTTATTTACAACCAAAACATGAAGAATGTTCGAGTTACAATAACTTTAAATATTAAATATTCACAACTTTATTTCATCATTAATAATAAATATTATAATGATGTGATGGACACTGCTGAGACATGCTGAAATAAAATATGTATTATTTTATTATTCTGTAAGAGATCCTGATATTAAAACCACCTGCACACACACACACAAACGTTATTACACACTCATGATCACACACTCATTATTACACACACACATTATTACACACACGTTATACACACACACACTCATTATTACACACACTCATTATTACACACACACTCATTATTACACACACACTCATTATTACACACACTCATTATTACACACACGTTATACACACACACACTCATTATTACACACACGTTATACACACACACACTCATTATTACACACACACTCATTATTACACACACACTCATTATTACACACACGTTATACACACACACACTCATTATTACACACACTCATTATTACACACACACTCATTATTACACACACACTCATTATTACACACACGTTATACACACACACACTCATTATTACACACACGTTATACACACACACACATTATTACACACACTCATTATTACACACACATTATTACACACACTAATTATTACACACACGTTATACACACACACACTCATTATTACACACACTCATTATTACACACACATTATTACACACACTCATTATTACACACCTGTTATACACACACACACACTCATTATTACACACACATTATTACACACACTCATTATTACACACACATTATTACACACACTAATTATTACACACACGTTATACACACACACACTCATTATTACACACACTCATTATTACACACACATTATTACACACACTCATTATTACACACACGTTATACACACACACACTCATTATTACACACACATTATTACACACACTCATTATTACACACACGTTATACACACACACACTCATTATTACACACACATTATTACACACACTCATTATTACACACACGTTATACACACACACACACACACACATTATTACACACTCATTATTACACACACGTTATACACACACACACACACACACACTCTATTACACACACTCATTATTACACACACTCATTATTACACACACGTTATACACACACACACTCATTATTACACACGTTATACACACACACACACACACACACACTCATTACACACACTCATTATTACACACACTCATTATTACACACACTCATTATTACACACACGTTATACACACACACACTCATTATTACACACACGTTATACACACACACACACACACACATTATTACACACACTCATTATTACACACACGTTATACACACACACACACACTCATTATTACACACATTATTACACACACACATTATTACACACACGTTATACACACACACACTCATTATTACACACACTCATTATTACACACACTCATTATTACACACACGTTATACACACACACACACTCATTATTACACACGTTATACACACACACACACACACTCATTATTACACACACTCATTATTACACACACTCATTATTACACACACGTTATACACACACACACTCATTATTACACACACGTTATACACACACACACACACACACACATTATTACACACACTCATTATTACACACACGTTATACACACACACACACACTCATTATTACACACATTATTACACACACTCATTATTACACACACGTTATACACACACACACACACTCATTATTACACACACTCATTATTACACACACTCATTATTACACACCTGTTATACACACACACACACTCATTATTACACACACGTTATACACACACACACACTCATTATTACACACGTTATACACACACACACACACACACACTCATTATTACACACACTCATTATTACACACACTCATTATTACACACACTCGTTATTACACACACGTTATACACACACACACTCATTATTACACACACGTTATACACACACACACACACACACACACACACTCATTATTACACACACTCATTATTACACACACATTATTACACGCACTCATTATTACACACACTCATTATTACACACACATTATTACACACACTCATTATTACACACACTCATTATTACACACACTCATTATTACACACACATTATTACACACACTCATTATTACACACACTCATTATTACACACACTCGTTATTACACACACGTTATACACACACACACTCATTATTACACACACGTTATACACACACACACACACACACACTCATTATTACACACACTCATTATTACACACTCATTATTACACACACTCATTATTACACACCTGTTATACACACACACACACACACACTCATTATTACACACACTCATTATTACACACACGTTATACACACACACACACTCATTATTACACACACAATATACACACACACACACACACATTATTACACACACTCATTATTACACACACATTATTACACACACTCATTATTACACACCTGTTATACACACACACACACACTCATTATTACACACACGTTATACACACACACACACACTTATTATTACACACACTCATTATTACACACTCATTATTACACACACTCATTATTACACACCTGTTATACACACACACACACTCATTATTACACACACGTTATACACACACACACACATTATTACACACACTCATTATTACACACACGTTATACACACACACACACATTATTACACACACTCATTATTACACACACGTTATACACACACACACACACACACACACACACACACACACACTCATTATTACACACACGTTATACACACACACACACATTATTACACACACTCATTATTACACACACGTTATACACACACACACACTCATTATTACACACACTCATTATTACACACACGTTATACACACACACACTCATTATTACACACACGTTATACACACACACACACTCATTATTACACACACTCATTATTACACACACTCATTATTACACACACGTTATACACACACACACTCATTATTACACACACTCATTATTACACACACGTTATACACACACACACACACACTCATTATTACACACACGTTATACACACACACACACACACACTCATTATTACACACACGTTATACACACACACACACTCATTATTACACACACTCATTATTACACACACGTTATACACACACACACACTCATTATCACACACATTATTACACACACTCATTATTACACACACGTTATACACACACACACACACACACACACTCATTATTACACACACTCGTTATACACACACACACACACACACATTATTACACACACTCATTATTACACACACGTTATACACACACACACACTCATTATTACACACACGTTATACACACACACACACACATTATTACACACACTCATTATTACACACACGTTATACACACACACACACTCACACACACTCATTATTACACACACTCATTATTACACACACTTATTATTACACACACGTTATACACACACACGTTATTACACACTCATTATTACACACACGTTATACACACACACACACACACACACTCATTATTACACACACGTTATACACACACACACACACACACACACACACTCATTATTACACACACTCATTATTACACACACGTTACACACACACACACACACACTCATTATTACACACTCATTATTACACACACGTTATACACACACACACACTCATTATTACACACACGTTATACACACACACACATTATTACACACACTCATTATTACACTCATTATTACACACACATTATTACACACACTCATTATTACACACACGTTATACACACACACACACACACACACTCATTATTACACACACTCATTATTACACACTCGTTATACACACACACACACACACACACATTATTACACACACTCATTATTACACACTCGTTATACACACACACACACACATTATTACACACGTTATACACCCACACACACACTCATTATTACACACACGTTATACACACACACACATTATTACACACACTCATTATTACACACACGTTATACACACACACGTTATTACACACTCATTATTACACACACGTTATACACACACACACACACATTATTACACACACTCATTATTACACACACTCATTATTACACACGTTATACAAACACACACACTCATTATTACACACACGTTATACACACACACTCATTATTACACACACGTTATACACACACACACACTCATTATTACACACACGTTATACACACACACTCATTATTACACACACGTTATACACACACACACACTCATTATTACACACACGTTATACACACACACTCATTATTACACACACTCATTATTACACACACGTTATACACACACACTCATTATTACACACACTCATTATTACACACATGTTATACACACACACACACTCATTATTACACACACGTTATACACACACACTCATTGTTACACACACTCATTATTACACACACGTTATACACACACACACACTCATTATTACACACACGTTATACACACACACTCATTATTACACACACGTTATACACACACACTCATTATTACACATACGTTATACACACACACTCATTGTTACACACACTCATTATTACACACACGTTATACACACACACACACTCATTATTACACACACGTTATACACACACACTCATTATTACACACACGTTATACACACACACTCATTATTACACACTCATTATTACACACACGTTATACACACACACTCATTATTACACACACTCATTATTACACACACGTTATACACACACACACACTCATTATTACACACACGTTATACACACACACACACTCATTATTACACACACGTTATACACACACACACACTCATTATTACACACACGTTATACACACACACTCATTATTACACACACGTTATACACACACACACACTCATTATTACACACACTCATTATTACACACTCGTTATACACACACACACACACACACACATTATTACACACACTCATTATTACACACTCGTTATACACACACACACACACACATTATTACACACACGTTATACACCCACACACACACTCATTATTACACACACGTTATACACACACACACACATTATTACACACACTCATTATTACACACACGTTATACACACACACGTTATTACACACTCATTATTACACACACGTTATACACACACACACACATTATTACACACACTCATTATTACACACACTCATTATTACACACGTTATACAAACACACACACTCATTATTACACACACGTTATACACACACACTCATTATTACACACACTCATTATTACACACACGTTATACACACACACACACTCATTATTACACACACGTTATACACACACACTCATTATTACACACACGTTATACACACACACACACTCATTATTACACACACGTTATACACACACACTCATTATTACACACACTCATTATTACACACACGTTATACACACACACTCATTATTACACACACTCATTATTACACACATGTTATACACACACACACACTCATTATTACACACACGTTATACACACACACTCATTGTTACACACACTCATTATTACACACACGTTATACACACACACACACTCATTATTACACACACGTTATACACACACACTCATTATTACACACACGTTATACACACACACTCATTATTACACACACTCATTATTACACACACGTTATACACACACACTCATTGTTACACACACTCATTATTACACACACGTTATACACACACACACACTCATTATTACACACACGTTATACACACACACTCATTATTACACACACTCATTATTACACACACGTTATACACACACACTCATTGTTACACACACTCATTATTACACACACGTTATACACACACACACACTCATTATTACACACACGTTATACACACACACTCATTATTACACACACGTTATACACACACACTCATTATTACACACTCATTATTACACACACGTTATACACACACACTCATTATTACACACACTCATTATTACACACACGTTATACACACACACTCATTGTTACACACACTCATTATTACACACACGTTATACACACACACACACTCATTATTACACACACGTTATACACACACACTCATTATTACACACTCATTATTACACACACGTTATACACACACACTCATTATTACACACACTCATTATTACACACACGTTATACACACACACTCATTGTTACACACACATTATTACACACACGTTATACACACACACACACTCATTATTACACACACGTTATACACACACACTCATTATTACACACACTCATTATTACACACACGTTATACACACACACTCATTATTACACACACGTTATACACACACACTCATTATTACACACTCATTATTACACACACGTTATACACACACACTCATTATTACACACACTCATTATTACACACACGTTATACACACACACTCATTGTTACACACACTCATTATTACACACACGTTATACACACACACACACTCATTATTACACACACGTTATACACACACACTCATTATTACACACTCATTATTACACACACGTTATACACACACACTCATTATTACACACACTCATTATTACACACACGTTATACACACACACACACACATTATTACACACACGTTATACACACACACACACTCATTATTACACACACGTTATACACACACACTCATTATTACACACACTCATTATTACACACACGTTATACACACACACACACACATTATTACACACACGTTATACACACACACACACTCATTATTACACACACGTTATACACACACACTCATTATTACACACACTCATTATTACACACACGTTATACACACACACACACACATTATTACACACACGTTATACACACACACACACTCATTATTACACACACGTTATACACACACACTCATTATTACACACACTCATTATTACACACACGTTATACACACACACACACACATTATTACACACACGTTATACACACACACACACTCATTATTACACACACGTTATACACACACACTCATTATTACACACTCATTATTACACACACGTTATACACACACACTCATTATTACACACACTCATTATTACACACACATTATTACACACACGTTATACACACACACACACTCATTATTACACACACGTTATACACACACACACACATTATTACACACACGTTATACACACACACTCATTATTACACACACTCATTATTACACACACGTTATACACACACGTTATTACATACTCATTATTACACACACGTTATACACACACACTCATTATTACACACACTCATTATTACACACGTTATACACACACACACACTCATTATTACACACACTCATTATTACACACACGTTATACACACACACACACTCATTATTACACACACGTTATACACACACACACACATTATTACACACACGTTATACACACACACTCATTATTACACACTCATTATTACACACACGTTATACACACACGTTATTACATACTCATTATTACACACACGTTATACACACACACTCATTATTACACACACTCATTATTACACACGTTATACACACACACACACTCATTATTACACACACTCATTATTACACACGTTATACACACACACACACTCATTATTACACACACTCATTATTACACACACGTTATACACACACACTCATTATTACACACTCATTATTACACACACGTTATACACACACACGTTATTACATACTCATTATTACACACACGTTATACACACACACATTATTACACACACTCATTATTACACACACGTTATACACACACACACACACACACTCATTATTACACACTCATTATTACACACACGTTATACACACACACACACTCATTATTACACACACGTTATACACACACACACATTATTACACACACTCATTATTACACTCATTATTACACACACATTATTACACACACTCATTATTACACACACGTTATACACACACACACACACACACACTCATTATTACACACACTCATTATTACACACTCGTTATACACACACACACACACACACACATTATTACACACACTCATTATTACACACTCGTTATACACACACACACACACATTATTACACACACTCATTATTACACACTCGTTATACACCCACACACACACTCATTATTACACACACGTTATACACACACACACATTATTACACACACTCATTATTACACACACGTTATACACACACACGTTATTACACACTCATTATTACACACACGTTATACACACACACACACATTATTACACACACTCATTATTACACACACTCATTATTACACACGTTATACAAACACACACACTCATTATTACACACACGTTATACACACACACATTATTACACACACGTTATACACACACACACACTCATTATTACACACACGTTATACACACACACTCATTATTACACACACGTTATACACACACACACACTCATTATTACACACACGTTATACACACACACTCATTATTACACACACTCATTATTACACACACGTTATACACACACACTCATTATTACACACACTCATTATTACACACATGTTATACACACACACACACTCATTATTACACACACGTTATACACACACACTCATTGTTACACACACTCATTATTACACACACGTTATACACACACACACACTCATTATTACACACACGTTATACACACACACTCATTATTACACACACGTTATACACACACACTCATTATTACACACACTCATTATTACACACACGTTATACACACACACTCATTGTTACACACACTCATTATTACACACACGTTATACACACACACACACTCATTATTACACACACGTTATACACACACACTCATTATTACACACACGTTATACACACACACTCATTATTACACACTCATTATTACACACACGTTATACACACACACTCATTATTACACACACTCATTATTACACACACGTTATACACACACACACACTCATTATTACACACACGTTATACACACACACACACTCATTATTACACACACGTTATACACACACACACACTCATTATTACACACACGTTATACACACACACTCATTATTACACACACGTTATACACACACACACACTCATTATTACACACACTCATTATTACACACTCGTTATACACACACACACACACACACACATTATTACACACACTCATTATTACACACTCGTTATACACACACACACACACATTATTACACACACGTTATACACCCACACACACACTCATTATTACACACACGTTATACACACACACACACATTATTACACACACTCATTATTACACACACGTTATACACACACACGTTATTACACACTCATTATTACACACACGTTATACACACACACACACATTATTACACACACTCATTATTACACACACTCATTATTACACACGTTATACAAACACACACACTCATTATTACACACACGTTATACACACACACTCATTATTACACACACTCATTATTACACACACGTTATACACACACACACACTCATTATTACACACACGTTATACACATACACTCATTATTACACACACGTTATACACACACACACACTCATTATTACACACACGTTATACACACACACTCATTATTACACACACTCATTATTACACACACGTTATACACACACACTCATTATTACACACACTCATTATTACACACATGTTATACACACACACACACTCATTATTACACACACGTTATACACACACACTCATTGTTACACACACTCATTATTACACACACGTTATACACACACACACACATTATTACACACACGTTATACACACACACTCATTATTACACACACGTTATACACACACACTCATTATTACACACACTCATTATTACACACACGTTATACACACACACTCATTGTTACACACACTCATTATTACACACACGTTATACACACACACACACTCATTATTACACACACGTTATACACACACACTCATTATTACACACACGTTATACACACACACTCATTATTACACACTCATTATTACACACACGTTATACACACACACTCATTATTATACACACTCATTATTACACACACGTTATACACACACACTCATTGTTACACACACTCATTATTACACACACGTTATACACACACACACACTCATTATTACACACACGTTATACACACACACTCATTATTACACACTCATTATTACACACACGTTATACACACACACTCATTATTACACACACTCATTATTACACACACGTTATACACACACACTCATTGTTACACACACTCATTATTACACACACGTTATACACACACACACACTCATTATTACACACACGTTATACACACACACTCATTATTACACACACTCATTATTACACACACGTTATACACACACACTCATTATTACACACACGTTATACACACACACTCATTATTACACACTCATTATTACACACACGTTATACACACACACTCATTATTACACACACTCATTATTACACACACGTTATACACACACACTCATTGTTACACACACTCATTATTACACACACGTTATACACACACACACACTCATTATTACACACACGTTATACACACACACTCATTATTACACACTCATTATTACACACACGTTATACACACACACTCATTATTACACACACTCATTATTACACACACGTTATACACACACACACACACATTATTACACACACGTTATACACACACACACACTCATTATTACACACACGTTATACACACACACTCATTATTACACACACTCATTATTACACACACGTTATACACACACACACACACATTATTACACACACGTTATACACACACACTCATTATTACACACACGTTATACACACACACTCATTATTACACACTCATTATTACACACACGTTATACACACACACTCATTATTACACATACGTTATACACACACACTCATTGTTACACACACTCATTATTACACACACGTTATACACACACACACACTCATTATTACACACACGTTATACACACACACTCATTATTACACACACGTTATACACACACACTCATTATTACACACTCATTATTACACACACGTTATACACACACACTCATTATTACACACACTCATTATTACACACACGTTATACACACACACACACTCATTATTACACACACGTTATACACACACACACACTCATTATTACACACACGTTATACACACACACACACTCATTATTACACACACGTTATACACACACACTCATTATTACACACACGTTATACACACACACACACTCATTATTACACACACTCATTATTACACACTCGTTATACACACACACACACACACACACATTATTACACACACTCATTATTACACACTCGTTATACACACACACAACACACATTATTACACACACGTTATACACCACACACACACTCATTATTACACACACGTTATACACACACACACATTATTACACACACTCATTATTACACACACGTTATACACACACACGTTATTACACACTCATTATTACACACACGTTATACACACACACACACATTATTACACACACTCATTATTACACACACTCATTATTACACACGTTATACAAACACACACACTCATTATTACACACACGTTATACACACACACTCATTATTACACACACTCATTATTACACACACGTTATACACACACACACACTCATTATTACACACACGTTATACACACACACTCATTATTACACACACGTTATACACACACACACACTCATTATTACACACACGTTATACACACACACTCATTATTACACACACTCATTATTACACACACGTTATACACACACACTCATTATTACACACACTCATTATTACACACATGTTATACACACACACACACTCATTATTACACACACGTTATACACACACACTCATTGTTACACACACTCATTATTACACACACGTTATACACACACACACACTCATTATTACACACACGTTATACACACACACTCATTATTACACACACGTTATACACACACACTCATTATTACACACACTCATTATTACACACACGTTATACACACACACTCATTGTTACACACACTCATTATTACACACACGTTATACACACACACACACTCATTATTACACACACGTTATACACACACACTCATTATTACACACACTCATTATTACACACACGTTATACACACACACTCATTGTTACACACACTCATTATTACACACACGTTATACACACACACACACTCATTATTACACACACGTTATACACACACACTCATTATTACACACACGTTATACACACACACTCATTATTACACACTCATTATTACACACACGTTATACACACACACTCATTATTACACACACTCATTATTACACACACGTTATACACACACACTCATTGTTACACACACTCATTATTACACACACGTTATACACACACACACACTCATTATTACACACACGTTATACACACACACTCATTATTACACACTCATTATTACACACACGTTATACACACACACTCATTATTACACACACTCATTATTACACACACGTTATACACACACACTCATTGTTACACACACATTATTACACACACGTTATACACACACACACACTCATTATTACACACACGTTATACACACACACTCATTATTACACACACTCATTATTACACACACGTTATACACACACACTCATTATTACACACACGTTATACACACACACTCATTATTACACACTCATTATTACACACACGTTATACACACACACTCATTATTACACACACTCATTATTACACACACGTTATACACACACACTCATTGTTACACACACTCATTATTACACACACGTTATACACACACACACACTCATTATTACACACACGTTATACACACACACTCATTATTACACACTCATTATTACACACACGTTATACACACACACTCATTATTACACACACTCATTATTACACACACGTTATACACACACACACACACATTATTACACACACGTTATACACACACACACACTCATTATTACACACACGTTATACACACACACTCATTATTACACACACTCATTATTACACACACGTTATACACACACACACACACATTATTACACACACGTTATACACACACACACACTCATTATTACACACACGTTATACACACACACTCATTATTACACACACTCATTATTACACACACGTTATACACACACACACACACATTATTACACACACGTTATACACACACACACACTCATTATTACACACACGTTATACACACACACTCATTATTACACACACTCATTATTACACACACGTTATACACACACACACACACATTATTACACACACGTTATACACACACACACACTCATTATTACACACACGTTATACACACACACTCATTATTACACACTCATTATTACACACACGTTATACACACACACTCATTATTACACACACTCATTATTACACACACATTATTACACACACGTTATACACACACACACACTCATTATTACACACACGTTATACACACACACACACATTATTACACACACGTTATACACACACACTCATTATTACACACACTCATTATTACACACACGTTATACACACACGTTATTACATACTCATTATTACACACACGTTATACACACACACTCATTATTACACACACTCATTATTACACACGTTATACACACACACACACTCATTATTACACACACTCATTATTACACACACGTTATACACACACACACACTCATTATTACACACACGTTATACACACACACACACATTATTACACACACGTTATACACACACACTCATTATTACACACTCATTATTACACACACGTTATACACACACGTTATTACATACTCATTATTACACACACGTTATACACACACACTCATTATTACACACACTCATTATTACACACGTTATACACACACACACACTCATTATTACACACACTCATTATTACACACGTTATACACACACACACACTCATTATTACACACACTCATTATTACACACACGTTATACACACACACTCATTATTACACACTCATTATTACACACACGTTATACACACACACGTTATTACATACTCATTATTACACACACGTTATACACACACACATTATTACACACACTCATTATTACACACACGTTATACACACACACACACACACACTCATTATTACACACTCATTATTACACACACGTTATACACACACACACACTCATTATTACACACACGTTATACACACACACACATTATTACACACACTCATTATTACACTCATTATTACACACACATTATTACACACACTCATTATTACACACACGTTATACACACACACACACACACACACTCATTATTACACACACTCATTATTACACACTCGTTATACACACACACACACACACACACATTATTACACACACTCATTATTACACACTCGTTATACACACACACACACACATTATTACACACACTCATTATTACACACTCGTTATACACCCACACACACACTCATTATTACACACACGTTATACACACACACACATTATTACACACACTCATTATTACACACACGTTATACACACACACGTTATTACACACTCATTATTACACACACGTTATACACACACACACACATTATTACACACACTCATTATTACACACACTCATTATTACACACGTTATACAAACACACACACTCATTATTACACACACGTTATACACACACACATTATTACACACACGTTATACACACACACACACTCATTATTACACACACGTTATACACACACACTCATTATTACACACACGTTATACACACACACACACTCATTATTACACACACGTTATACACACACACTCATTATTACACACACTCATTATTACACACACGTTATACACACACACTCATTATTACACACACTCATTATTACACACATGTTATACACACACACACACTCATTATTACACACACGTTATACACACACACTCATTGTTACACACACTCATTATTACACACACGTTATACACACACACACACTCATTATTACACACACGTTATACACACACACTCATTATTACACACACGTTATACACACACACTCATTATTACACACACTCATTATTACACACACGTTATACACACACACTCATTGTTACACACACTCATTATTACACACACGTTATACACACACACACACTCATTATTACACACACGTTATACACACACACTCATTATTACACACACGTTATACACACACACTCATTATTACACACTCATTATTACACACACGTTATACACACACACTCATTATTACACACACTCATTATTACACACACGTTATACACACACACACACTCATTATTACACACACGTTATACACACACACACACTCATTATTACACACACGTTATACACACACACACACTCATTATTACACACACGTTATACACACACACTCATTATTACACACACGTTATACACACACACACACTCATTATTACACACACTCATTATTACACACTCGTTATACACACACACACACACACACACATTATTACACACACTCATTATTACACACTCGTTATACACACACACACACACATTATTACACACACGTTATACACCCACACACACACTCATTATTACACACACGTTATACACACACACACACATTATTACACACACTCATTATTACACACACGTTATACACACACACGTTATTACACACTCATTATTACACACACGTTATACACACACACACACATTATTACACACACTCATTATTACACACACTCATTATTACACACGTTATACAAACACACACACTCATTATTACACACACGTTATACACACACACTCATTATTACACACACTCATTATTACACACACGTTATACACACACACACACTCATTATTACACACACGTTATACACATACACTCATTATTACACACACGTTATACACACACACACACTCATTATTACACACACGTTATACACACACACTCATTATTACACACACTCATTATTACACACACGTTATACACACACACTCATTATTACACACACTCATTATTACACACATGTTATACACACACACACACTCATTATTACACACACGTTATACACACACACTCATTGTTACACACACTCATTATTACACACACGTTATACACACACACACACATTATTACACACACGTTATACACACACACTCATTATTACACACACGTTATACACACACACTCATTATTACACACACTCATTATTACACACACGTTATACACACACACTCATTGTTACACACACTCATTATTACACACACGTTATACACACACACACACTCATTATTACACACACGTTATACACACACACTCATTATTACACACACGTTATACACACACACTCATTATTACACACTCATTATTACACACACGTTATACACACACACTCATTATTATACACACTCATTATTACACACACGTTATACACACACACTCATTGTTACACACACTCATTATTACACACACGTTATACACACACACACACTCATTATTACACACACGTTATACACACACACTCATTATTACACACTCATTATTACACACACGTTATACACACACACTCATTATTACACACACTCATTATTACACACACGTTATACACACACACTCATTGTTACACACACTCATTATTACACACACGTTATACACACACACACACTCATTATTACACACACGTTATACACACACACTCATTATTACACACACTCATTATTACACACACGTTATACACACACACTCATTATTACACACACGTTATACACACACACTCATTATTACACACTCATTATTACACACACGTTATACACACACACTCATTATTACACACACTCATTATTACACACACGTTATACACACACACTCATTGTTACACACACTCATTATTACACACACGTTATACACACACACACACTCATTATTACACACACGTTATACACACACACTCATTATTACACACTCATTATTACACACACGTTATACACACACACTCATTATTACACACACTCATTATTACACACACGTTATACACACACACACACACATTATTACACACACGTTATACACACACACACACTCATTATTACACACACGTTATACACACACACTCATTATTACACACACTCATTATTACACACACGTTATACACACACACACACACATTATTACACACACGTTATACACACACACACACTCATTATTACACACACGTTATACACACACACTCATTATTACACACACTCATTATTACACACACGTTATACACACACACACACACATTATTACACACACGTTATACACACACACACACTCATTATTACACACACGTTATACACACACACTCATTATTACACACACTCATTATTACACACACGTTATACACACACACACACACATTATTACACACACGTTATACACACACACACACTCATTATTACACACACGTTATACACACACACTCATTATTACACACTCATTATTACACACACGTTATACACACACACTCATTATTACACACACTCATTATTACACACACATTATTACACACACGTTATACACACACACACACTCATTATTACACACACGTTATACACACACACACACATTATTACACACACGTTATACACACACACTCATTATTACACACACTCATTATTACACACACGTTATACACACACACTCATTATTACACACTCATTATTACACACACGTTATACACACACGTTATTACATACTCATTATTACACACACGTTATACACACACACTCATTATTACACACACTCATTATTACACACGTTATACACACACACACACTCATTATTACACACACTCATTATTACACACGTTATACACACACACACACTCATTATTACACACACTCATTATTACACACACGTTATACACACACACTCATTATTACACACTCATTATTACACACACGTTATACACACACACGTTATTACATACTCATTATTACACACACGTTATACACACACACTCATTATTACACACACTCATTATTACACACGTTATACACACACACACACACTCATTATTACACACACGTTATACACACACACACACTCATTATTACACACACGTTATACACACACACACACCCATTATTACACACACGTTATACACACACACTCATTATTACACACACTCATTATTACACACACTCATTACACACACTCATTATTACAAACACGTTATACACACACACACACTCATTATTACACACACTCATTATTACACACACGTTATACACACACACACACACTCATTATTACACACACTCATTATTACACACACACATTATTACACACACGTTATACACACACACACACACATTATTACACACACTCATTATTACACACATTCATTATTACACACACGTTATACACACACACACACTCATTATTACACACACGTTATACACACACACACACATTATTACACACACGTTATACACACACACACACACATTATTACACACACTCATTATTATACACACTCATTATTACACACACGTTATACACACTCATTATTACACACACTCATTATTACACACACGTTATACACACACACACACAAACGTTATTACACACACTCATTATTACACACACT
>NC_086010.1:245000-262500 GCF_030014385.1 Trichomycterus rosablanca
ATACAAAAAAATAAATAAATAAATAAAAAATAAAAATGAAATAGAGAATATAAAAATAAAGCTTTTTATGAGGTTTGTAATAAAATAAAATAAATGAAGAAATTTGTTTTAATATTTTATCTTTTTATAAAAATAATTTAAAGACATTTAAGTGTTTCAGGATGAAATATTTCTACAATCAAACTGTAATAAAATCATCAAAGCTGCAAAAACTTTATTTCTTTTATTGTGATGATGTGATTGATTTAAATGAAACAAAAACAATAAATAGAAATGATTCTGAATTAAATTTTTTACTAAAACCTTTTAAAATCACATAAAAATACATTTTCTATTTGAATTTATGTTAAATTTTTTGATAGATTTTTTTAAATTAAATGTTTGTTAGATTTATTTGTTGGAATGTTTGTGTTTAGTTTTGTAATGTAACTGTGGGATTTGTGTTACAGGATCTTTATCCCTCAGTGATGAGGGGGTCTCACCCTCACTGTCTCACCCTCACTGTCTCTCTCTCTCTCAGTGCTGGAGTGGATGTTGGGAGGTGATTTAGGCAGCAGAAGGTCAAGGCCTTTAGTGACCTGCCCCCCCCCCCCTGCGTCTGGTCCGGTCCGGTCTCATTGTAAGGTCCAGCAGCAGGAGCCGACCGTTCCATTTGGTCCCCGGCGGGGGGGCGGTTGGTCAGTTGGCCGGTTCCAAACGTCCCACTGAGTTCCTCTTCTGCTGCAGATACACACACACACACACACACACACACACACACACACACACTCGCCGTGGATAGTTACAGCACGTTAGCATCAGTTATTACACAGTAACAGGATCATAATGAGGAGAATAAAGGTGAAGATTCACTGAGGAGCTTCTGACTGAGGGAACGTTCTGCTGAGGTTCTGTTCATGCTAACCATTACTTACAGCATCACAGCGCTCAGAGCTCTTATTACTCAATAAATCATTTTATATTATTACATTAAACATAAAACCACACAAAGTTACCAAACAGCAAAGTGAGACAAGTGGTTAATGCATTGGACTAGGAATCAGAAGGTTGCTGGTTCAAACCCCACCACTGCCAGGTTACCATACAGCGCTGGTGGTTTTCTCATTCAAAGATGAAGAGATGAGAAGATAGTAAGAAAATAATGAGATGATGAAGATGTAACTGGACGATGGTGGAGCTGAAGGTTCTGAGATGTGTGTGTGTGGATCAGAGCTGGACGATTCCGGGTTCCGAGCTTCTATCAGGAGGTTCTGGGTTTGTTTGGGGCGTGTGGGTGGGGTGAGATTAGTGCGCACTCGCTTATTCACATCACACCCTCACACACTCACACTTCATTACATACGCTGAGAGATTTATCGTCTACGTGGCTAATCACCCCCCATGAGGTCTGTTTTTAAGCCCTTGATTTCTTCTTGGTGGAGGGGATGAAGGGGTGAAGTTTGAACCCCGGCAAACCGACAAAACTGATTTGTGAGTTCCTGATGATGGGCTGATGCCAGACCTTTATCAGTAGGTGTTAAATTGGTTGGGGGGTTGAGAGAGAGACACAAGCGCAAATGAAGGTTTACGTTTACATTTTCACTTTTGTCCAAAGTGACTTACAGGACTGTGACAGTAAACAGTTTAAGCCGTTGAGGGTTAAGGGCCTTGCTCAAGGGCCCAACAGTGGCAACCTGGCAATGATGGGGTTTGAACCAGCAACCGTCTGCTTACTAGTCCGGTACCTTAACCACTAGGCTACAACTACCCTAAATGTGAGACCCGGACGAGGACGGAGCGCCTGTTGAATGGAGCAAACGAACGGATGATTTTTACACCTTAACGAGGTGAAGCGGTTAATAGACACACACACACTCTCACACACACACACACACACACACACACTCTACACGTGCAGCGGCGTGGACGGTACGATCGATAGCACTTTACTGACGCTCCGGGGAACGAGGACGCCCGGCGGCCCGGACTCATTACGCCGCCCCTCGTTAGCATTGCGTGAAAGGTGTTTACCCATCATGCTTCGCTCCTGGTTAATTTAGGCGCAACTTCTGATCGGCGCACCTCGTTAGTGTCGCGCGGCGGAGAAAGAGTCGCATCCGCCGGCTTTTCACGCTCTTCATCGTCCCTCCTCGTCCTCGGCTGATGTACAGGAGGAGACGTCGCTCTCTCTCTCTCTGTCCGGTCGTTAATGTACAGCGAACCTCTCTCGACCGTCCCTCCCGACCTCGCCGCCTCCATCCATCACGTCTCTTCTTATTAAAGCACATAAAGCAGCAGTGGCTCCATTTTTCTCTTTCTTTCTCTCTTTTCTTTCTGACAGCGTGTGCTTTTATGGAGCGGATAATTATCTGGGTGAGAACCCTCCAGCCTGAACCTCGGGGGCTTTGTGCTGTCTTTTTGACATTTTTCGAGGGATGAGATGGAAGTCGCATTAACATTTCTCCCGCGGGCGGACAAAGCGCCGGCTCTTCCAGGCTCTGATGTGTTTTTTACCTTTACGTTCGACATGAATCACCAAAAAAAAAAAAAGATAAAATAAATAAATATATATTTTTATTCTGTTTAAAAGTTTGAATCCTGAAGCTGCATCACGGAAGATTTGGCTGTTTTTAATGATGCGTTTGGATATGCTCAGTTCCCCTGCACGCTCTAGCCACCAGGGGTCTCTGTGGCAGCGGCAAGGAGGTGAACCCCCTGTCCTTCCCTCCTTCGAGCACGGCACCGTGCTTCGAGCATGGCACCGCAGGTCGGACAGCGGGTTCACCTCCTTGCCACCTGAACAGTGCAACAAACCATCACAGAGATTAGAAACCAGATCACTGAGGTCGTAAGCACTGCATTGACCCCAGCAGCCTCAGACCTAAAGGTTTGAGCCTTAAATAATCTGTTACCATATTATTATAACCAGTCAGTGCATGACTATCCAACCATTAAACCAGCCCGTGCACCCAGTGCAGCCCTCCCTCCCCCAGTCCCCGCCCCGCTCTTCCGGCTGATTAGTTTTAATATAATTTTAATTAAAGCTCCGGTGTCAAAGGCTCGGCTCGGCTGAGAAGCGGCTCCAGATTGCGGCTCCGGAGGAAGTGGATCCGGGGCCCGAGCGGCCGAGTAAACACAAGCTGCCGCTTCCTCCGGCGCGGGGCACGTACCCGCCGTGCGCGCTCGTAACGGGCAGGAGATGCACGCTGGGTACGCGCTCTGGCTCCAAGTCCCGCCCTGCCCGCGCCCGTCTCGTTAGCGTTTGGCCGTGGCGCGCGCGGGACATTTGGGGCGTCGGCGGTGGGCCTGCGCGGCGAGCCGTGCGCTAAAAGGGTTTAAGTTCGCTAGCCGTCCCTCTGCCAGGCCTGCTGACGGGGCGAGATTGGATTCGGGAGGAGCCGGCCGGGATCTGGCAGCCCTCGGTGACACGCCGATGTGATGTTATTAGATTTTCCTGTGTGCCGTGACCTCCTCCGGGGAGAAAATGAACTCCGGACCGTATGTGTGTGAGTGTGTGTGTGTGTGTGTGTGTGTGTGTAAGACACGCCCGCAGAGAGGAACTTGACTCTCGGTGGAGTCGGAGAGCACAGACTGACCCCTCTCAGATGATTCCGTCTGTTCTGACCGCTGATGTCCTCCGTCCTGCTGAGAGGAACCAGGAGGAGAACCAGAACCAGAACCGTCGTCCATCAGGAGATCCAGACAGTGACGTCCATACAGTGCTGTAAAACACACTACACTGTGTTCCAAATTATTATGCAAAAAGTGTTTAGGAGTGATAAGGTAAGAATTTTTTTGTTTGTCAGTTAAACTCATTGATGGTGATGTGTGTCAGGGCTCTTTATATCACTGAAAGCAATCGCAGACACCTGTGCTAATTAGTTTGGCAGGTGTGTCCAATTAAAGGCAAGACTACTTAAGAAGGCTGTCCCACATTATTAAGCAGCCTACATTTTCAGCCAAAATGGGAAAGAAAAAGGATGTGTCGGCTGCTGAGAAGCAACAAATTGTGGAGTGTTTAGGTCAAGGCATGACTACAATCAACATTGCCAAGACACTTCATCGTGATCATCGCACAATCAAGAAGTATGTAGCTGATTCAGAGCACACACTTGTGCGTGCTGATAAGGGAAAATTGAGGACTCTTTCCAACAGGCAATTACGTCAGGTTAAAAGAGCAGCTGCAAAAATGCCTTGTCATAGCAGCAGACAAGTTTTTGAAACTGCTGGTGCCTCCAACGTCCCCCGAACAACAAGATGCAGGGTCCTTCAGAGGTTTGCAGCTGTGCGTAAGCCATCCTGTCGACCTCCTCTATCCACTGCACACAAGCAGAAACGGCTCCAGTGGGCCAAACAATACATGAAGACTGACTTCAAAACTGTTTTGTTCACCGATGAGTGCCGTGCAACGCTCGATGGTCCAGATGGATGGAGTGGAGGATGGCTGGTTGATGGACACCCCATGCAAACAAGGCTACGGCGCCAACAAGGAGGAGGTGGAGTAATGTTTTGGGCTGGAATCATGGGGAGAGAGATTGTCGGCCCCTTTAGGATCCCTGAAGGGGTAAAGATGACCTCCATAATGTATGTGGAGTTTCTCAAACAGCACTTCCTGCCATGGTTCAAGAAGAAGAACCGTGCATTCCACAGCAAGATCATTTTCATGCATGATAATGCACCGTCTCATGCTGCAAAGAACACATCTGCATCTCTGGCTGCTATGGGCATAAAAGGGGACAAACTTATGGTGTGGCCCCCATGCTCCCCTGACCTCAACCCCATTGAGAACCTCTGGAGCATCATCAAAAGGAGTGTCTATGATGGCGGGAGGCAGTTCACATCTAAGCAACAGCTCTGGGAGGGTATTCTGTCCTCATGCAAAACAATTGAAGCAGATACCATCCAAAACTTGACAAATTCAATGGACGAGAGAGTTCAGAAGCTCCTTTCGAACAAGGGGTCCTATGTGCAAATGTAACATCACCTAGAATAAAGTTTTGACTTGAAAACTGTTTGATTTCAGTTTGTAATAACCTGCTAATGCTTATAATTTCACAAATGACCATTTTTTTGTTCTTTATAAAAATGAAAAGGTTGAAAACTCTGCTGTGCATAATAATTTGGAACATGCATTTTGAGTGCATTTTGAGTGTTTTATTTTTTTTTAAAATATACTGTTATCATTGGCAGTTTGTTCAAAAACCTTTCAATTGTACTCTAATAGTTGATGACTGGAAAATTACAATGACTGCAATTCATATAGGTAATTTTGGAAAATCTGAGAAAATATTATTTGCATAATAATTTGGAACACAGTGTATATGGTCAAAAGTATCTGGATGCCCCTCTAATGACGGATGTGTAATAAATCAAGAAAATAAAGGAAATCACACACCTCCGGCTTAGCAGTACCAGTTTAGGGAAGGACCTGTCCTGCTCCAGCATGAGCTCTATAAAGACGTGAAGAAAATCTCCAGCGTCCTGCACAGAGCCCTGAGCTCAGCCCCACTCAACAGCTCTGGGATGAACCGGAACACCGACTGATCAATCAGTACCTGGGATTGAAACTGCGTCACCACTCTTGAATCTTTATTCAGTCTGATGAAGTTTGGAATACGGTGGTGCTTGTACAGACTGATCCTTTGGTGGATCCTTGGTGATTCCCTCACCTGCTCACTGTGGAGCTTGTTGTATAGGCAGACGCCCGACCGGCCGATAGCACGCTGAATCCCAGCAGTAGTGCGCTAGCGTGATTTACCTCTGTGGGGCGGCACAGTGGCTCGGTGGGTAGCACTGTCACCTCACAGCCAGTAGGGTCTGGGTTCGATCCCCAGCTGGAGCGGTCCGGGTCCTTTCTGTGTGGAGTTTGCATGTTCTCCCCGTGTCTGTGTGGGTTTCCTCCGGGTGCTCCGGTTTCCTCCCACAGTACAAAGACGTGTAGTGAGGTGAATCGGAGGTACAGAATTGTTTATGAACCAAAGTGTGTAAAACATGACGTTAAAACAATAATAAATAAATAAATTTACCTCTGCGCCACCCAAGCGCCTCATTTTGGTTTATTTTCTATTAAAACGAGCTTTGAATTTCCCATGTGAATAAAATCTGATTTATAAATGCATGCACTGATTTTCTGAACAGTTCTGTGTGGAATTACTGCGTCTGAACATAGATGTAGATTGTTTTTGTGGTGGCAGTGTTTGGACTGTGAGAATGCAGACAGAATGCGAGTGCCCTCGGTCTGTGCACCACCTACTGCAGCAGGTTCTCATGAGCAGATCAGAGCAGATAAGAATAAAGGAAATCTTTTGTCTGCTCTGATTAAATAAGCGTGACGGAGAACCACAGCAGCTCGGTCTGACAGGAACGCACCAGGCGCCGGTGCGGTCGCTCTCGCCGTACGCCGTGCGTGCATCAGACTCGACTGTGTGGTCAGGCCTGAGTGAAGATGTGGTCGCCACTGTCTTGCACTGTCTTGATTTCTTCTGAGCCTGAATCACAGGTGCAGCATGAGAGAGGAGAGAGAACGTTCAGCTCCGAGGTTCATGAACTCTCACACACACAACATGGTGAGGTGAGGAAGAACCTGGACCAGGACCAGGACCAACAGCTCAAAAGTTTACATATGGTTGTGAGGAACACAGGAACGTTTAGGGGAGTCATTCCTGCAGCCGGTGCTCTACTATCTATAAATAATTACAACACAAAAATGATCATCTAATATTATTATTATATTATACTACTGTTATTATTATCATATTATTAATAATTATATAATAATAATAATTACCAGTTATTGTAATAATAGTATTATTGTTTTTTTAAATATCTGTATAATAAGAACAATAAATAGTTACAACACAAAAATGACCATGAATTATTATTATACAATATATGATAACATTATACTATACTATTGTTATTATTATTATGATATTATTAATAATTATAAAATACTACTACTAATAATAATAATTACTAGTTATTGTTATTAAATTTTAATGATTATATTACACTATATTATGATATTTTATTATTAGGTTTTTGTTAATATCTGTATAACAACAACAAACATAATAATATAAATAATTAATAATAATAATAATAATAAAGAAATTATTATTGGTAAAAACAAAATAGTAAAAAAAAAGAAATTAAGCACGGGTTAAAAAATGCTGGATTTCTTACCACCAGTAATTTATGTTGTTGTTTGCACACACAAACATGTTTATAACCAAAAACAAAAGGACAAATTCGGGGTTATTTGCATAATGTAACATATTTATAAAGAAATAAAATATATAAGCTGCCAGAATTTTTACCACTTTTCATGTTTTACCCAGAAAAATCCACAAATCATGAAACCAAACTTAACTTAAACCGAGCTTAACTCACCCAGCACACATTTACTCACACTGAGGGGAAATCATACCTGCCAATCCACCTTCTGCACGGTTCGAAAGAAAGGGAGTAAATATGAGTACCCAGAGAACACCTACACATGCCAAACTTTATAGACACAGAACAGAGACAAATTTTAATTAAATGTCTAAACTACCAAATAAATGAGCTTTAAAAACATTTAATTTCACTACCGAAACTCGTTTACTTCTTATCACACCTCTTTCCATATGTGACGTTTTATTAAATACAACACCACTGTCCAATCGGAGGATTGCATTTAGCTGGAACCAACCAATCGCTGTAAAGAAGGCGGGCTTTGTCGGAAAATGAGTGGGGAAAAAAGAAAGCGTGTTAGCAGTGTGACATTGAGCCTGTATGTACAGCACAGAAATATAATTATGAGTTTTTAATAAGACTATTATAATCAGATCATTATTATACACATGGAGACTTCAAACACAGGTAATAATTAATATTCTTTAACAAAATGGCTTTAATGTGTAAAGATTTTGATGGTGTTGATATTGTGACAGTACAGTAGCATTAGCTAGCAGCGCTAGCACACCGTTAATATAACATACAGATGCTAATACTGCTAACTATGCTAAGCTAACTGTAGCAGTGCTGCACTGCAGCCAAAGTTCTGTTCTTCACTAATATTATAATCACATTTTATCCCAATAAACAACAAGAAAATTAATGGTATTAATGTTACAATTATCAAAAAAATTATCAACATGTTTCATTTAAACACTATTCAGATTTATAAAAGTGTTTATTATATTTATAATGATTGTTTTATAATAAATATTAATTATAAAGATGTGAGGAGGTGACAAGGCTGATATTACACACTTACACACAAACACACACACACAAACACACACACAACCACACACACACACCTCTCCTGGTTTCGTCCCGGATGCTGTAATCCTCTTCCTCTTGGTGTACAGGTGAGCCTCACCTGAGGCACGTAGAGCTGGACGTTCTGATCCCCAAAATGATGAGAGAGAAAGCCAAAGAGCGCTGCGCTCAACACGTCCAAGGTACACAACCTACAAACACACACACACAACACGGTGGTGCAGCAGAGCACAGCTCCAGCCACCCGGGTTCAATCCCCACCTGTTTATTCTCTGTGAGAAGGTTGGGCTCTACATGTGTCCATGCAGAAGGTGGATTTGCTGCTAATCAGCCCGTGTGTTTACATGTACAGTATGATCAGATTTTAGTTTAATCGTCTCTCTCTCTCTCTCACACACACACACACACACACAATTTATTTCTCCTCTTGGCTTGTATTTTTCTTCAGTTGTTCGGTGCACTATAGTGACTCCTGTCTGCCAACCCACACAATCACTGTTCTTTACTCCATCCAGCAGCGGATTCTTACCGAGCGGTGAATCTGATCCATCAGAACCGACTTTATTCTGGGACACAATCCAAGTAATCTGGAGTGCAGCTAGAGCACCACCGTCCTAGTTGAGTCATATCCAGTTCCTTATTGTGAATCCCGTGCCGCTTGCACGACCCCTGATCTGATCATGGAGAGTCGTATCACCACATATGTCAGATCTGCCGCCACTTCTTTTTACCTGCCAGTGTTGGGTTCTCACGTACCCCTTTTCCACCGATGCGGCACGGAGCCGAACTTGACTTTGAACCGGCTCCACGTGTTTCCACCAGAAAAAAGAGGTTCCAGACAGAGAACTAGCGGGTCAATCTGGCACCACAGGATACTGGGTTTTTCAGCCCGAACCGTGACGTCACCTGTGGGCGTGTCATGTTGTACAGCATAGCGACAACAACAATGGCGTCCGCTGGGGTCTCGTATGGAGCGTAATTCTGCATTTTTACCTTTTAAACTTCACCTGATTAAATTTTGCTCCAGTTTGCCGCTGATATTTTCAAAGCGCCTTTAAAAAGGTGAACTGTGAGATATTACGTGATAAAAGTGACCCGGACAGAACGAAACACGCTTAACGTGATAAATAAAGCATGAAGCTTTTTCATCTCCCCGAGCTGCATAAACACACGTGAAGTAAATCCAGTTAAACACAGATACACGTGGTATTATAGAGTAGATCTGATGGTTATTTCACACAGATGTTTGTTCGTGTTGTGGAACTTTAGTGTTTCACCGCTCAAGTCGAGCGCTGAGTAAATCGGCTATATGCGCCGAGAGTCACGGTGAAAGCGAAGCGCAAAACTCCTCTCACGTTAATTAACTACAGAAAACAACAACTAAGACAAACACGTCACGTCTTCTCATCACCGATAGTTAGATCGATGCTTTTTACATAAAAACAAACATCTGTAACAGCAGCACAAACGCTCACACATAATCCACACACTCCACCATGATGTTACTGCTCTTAACTTTCGTTAAGTAACGCCCACCGCTGATGACGCTGCTTGGTTCTCAAAAACTGGTGGAAACGCGCGTCGGTTCTCTACAGAACACCAAGGTTCAGAGAAACCTGAACAGAACCGGTTCAAGAACCGGTGGAAAAGGGGCAACACAGAGACGTATAGCGTATGGAGAGACACGCTAAGCTTCATGGGATCTGCGCAGGAATATATTGCATAGGCAATGGTTAAAGACCCTGCCCAACCTCATCTCCTTAAAACATGCCAACTGTGTCTGTGTGGACGCTCTGCCAGGTCATGGCTCCAACACACCACAGTGATGTGCTAGCGCCCCTGTTCTAACATACTTTCAGGAGTGGATTAAGATGATCTGGTGATCCTTTATGCTGTTGGTTGGAGTTACTGGGCCTGTCTGCTCCTACACCAAGACTCAGAAGGAAACTACAGCGTTTATAAAACAAACATGTACGAGGGATCTTCAGAAAGTTTCCTCACGTGTATGTTGTGGTTCTGCTGGGTGAGGGGGGAGAGGAGGAATCACTCGTGTCTGAGAGACTGAGAGACGCTTATAGTCCTGATTTAGCTCCATCTGATTTACACCTGTTTGGGGTCTGAAAGAAGCTTTAAGGGGAAGAAGATTCTCATGTGATGATGATGTGAAAGCAGCGGCGCATCAGCAGCTATGAGCTCAACCAGAAATGGCATTAAAACGTTGGTACGCCGCTGGAAAAATGCATAAGAAGGCGACGATGTAGAAAAGTGACGGAGTTTGTTTTAAAATTCTTAATAAATAGAGTTTAAATTAAGTGAGGAAACTTTTTGAAGATCCCTCATACATACAGAGCAGACTGGAGGTGTCTAACACCTTTATTGGTTTGTACCCAGAATTTCTACTGGCACTTCGGGCAAGTGTGTTTGTATTCGTAATGCAGGTGGTGTGTGTGTGTGTGTGTGTGTGTGTGTTGTACTTTGTCACCTCGTTGTTCACACTCGCTTTGGTTAGTTTGGACCGATTAACACTTCATTTCTATATGACACCTGCAGCCCACTCACTCACACACACACATCACACACTCACACAAGGAGTGGAAACCCCCCTGTTTACTTTCAGCATTTAGTTTCACACCTCCGCCTGCACGTGTGAGTGTGAGTGTGTGTGTGTGTGTGTGTGTGTCGAGGGTCGGACACCGCTGCAGGTCGGCTGTTGTTAGGAGAAGGTTGTGATCAGGTCTTCACTCGTTGATCTTGAACCTGACGGTGCCCACGCCCACACTCTCAGATCAACAGGATTATAATGAGAGTCAAAAGTTTGTGCCCCCCCCCCCCCCAAGTTACTGATGAGATCAGGAGCGTTTGGGTTCGCGTCTCAGCCCTGCGTCTTCCTCAGGTTTCGGGTTTGTTTTTTATGGCAGATGAATTCTTTTCCCCGGGGTGAAGCCTGCACCTGATTGGCCAAATCGTTTACGTAAGAGCGGTGCAGAACCCACGTTAGATATGTTCTCCTGGACGTTCTCTTTTATGTTCTCTTTTAAATTCTCTTGTACGTTATTTTGGACGTTCCTCTCCTGGACGTTCCTCTCCTGGACGTTCTCCTGCACGTTCTCCTGGATGTTTCTCTCCTAAATGTTCTCCTGGATGTTCCTCTTCTGAACGTTCTGCTGGACAATCTGCTAGATGTTCTGCTGGACGTTCTCTTGTACGTTCCTCTCATGGACGCTTTCCTGGACGTGCTCCTGGACGTGAGGTCTGTGGTAGACGTGATGTGGACTCGCTGAGGAGTTTGAGGAGCCCTGACCTACAGACCAGGCCGTGTTCAGAGGAGGAGAAGAGGAGGTGGAGGAGGAGGCGTGATCAGTATGTAGAATAAAGCCGACGTTAATGAGGATCAGCGCGGCGTGGCGGCTCGTCCCCGCATCGTCCTCCTCTCTAAAGCGCATTATTCAGCCTGACTTGTGCGTCTGATGGTTGATATTGTTTAGATTGCGAGCGCAGGATCTCAGGAGAGCGGCGGCGTGCGTCTGAGCTCGTCTTTAATCCCAGAATCACGTCTGATTGGTTCTGCTGCGCTGGAGAGACGCGGCGCGGCTGAAGATCCTCTCATCTCATCAGGTGAGAATTAATTGAGTTTGTAGTGAAAAATCCCCCGACCGTCAAACACAAGCAGAACCACCGCGGTCCTCACGCCAACGCTCCTCACGCCGCCGATCACGCTGCTGCTGATGCTGCTGATGCTGCCCGGCCGACCGGAAGAAAGAGATTGAAACGGGAGAGCAGCACAGCAAAGGATTGTGGGTAGTTCAGAGTGCCGGTGGTGCTAAACATTCAGTCCTTCATACAGCAAAACAATACAACCCCCCCAATCCTACCCCAAAAAAGAGCAGGGGCGTCACAGGGCGTGGTGAGTCCCCACCCACAGTGGTCTGAGGAGGGACGAATGGTGTCTAATACCAACAGAAGATCTACTGTGGATCAAACTGCAGATGATTTTAATCCTGATTAGGTGAATCATCACAACACACAGAGCATCAAACCCTTCTGTAGCAGTCAGAGTCCCCATGCATCTCCTGTCCAGAACCCTCGGGTGTCGTGGTGGGTCAGAGCTGTTGTTGGACGGGTGGTTCTGATTCTCATTTGTGTGTGTGTGTGTGTGTGTGTGTGTGTGTGTTGAGGGAGGGAATGGGATATGCCTGAGCTGGTTTACATGCAGATGAAAGGCGTGTTGATAATCAGTCAGACGTGAGTAATGAGATTAATATCTGAAGCTCTGATGTGATGATGTGTAATTAACACTGGACCTGCTTAATATGTACGTTTAACCTGCACTAGTGCGCACTACTTAGCACCCTACTGCTCCACTGAGGGAACACACACACACACACACACACACACTATTCACACAATACACCATACACACACACACACACACACACACTGAGTACTGTGTATATTGGTGTTGATGATGGATCAGGCCCAGAGCTCCACACCTGAGCACCTGTCCGGGGACGATGTGTGGTTGGGTGTGTTTTGGTGTACCATGAGTCCCTGTGGATCACCGATGTGTGTGTGTGTGTGTGTGTGTGTGTGTGTGTGTGTGTGTGTTAGAGTTTACACAGTGCTGTAAGGACAGCGGCCTCCTGATGGTGGTGAAGTGCCGCGAGCAGAACGACGCTCTGAAGCAGTGCCTGACCCGACAGTGAGTCCATCCCTAATGTGTTTAGACTGTGTGGCCGCTGGATCGGTGCTGTAGGCTCGGGAGTCTCAGTATTGAGGAGCCGCCAATTTTGTGGGGCCCGACTCTTACTGACGAGATGAAGGCTGGAGAACGTGCTAAGAGGATCTCACAAGGCTGTACTGAACGTTAGCTCGTTCTGTGGTCTCTGTGCAGCGCCATCCATCAGCCAGCAGAGGGCGTCATTCATCACTGCTGCAGCTACGCCCTCTGCTGGCTGATCGATGATGCTGCACAGAGACCGGAGATCACAGAGATCAGTGTGTGACTCTCTCCATATGATCCCGTCTGGTGAAGCTTCTCCTCACAAACATCTCGTCAGAAAAATGTCTGACCTCACAAACCCACCGAGATCCAGCCGGAATATTTGATTAAAATGTTGTGTTTACGTTGTTTACGTTTTATTATTAATGTGTTTATGTTGTTTTAAAGTGTTAACGTTGTGTTAATGCTGTTTGTTTCATTATTGAGTTTACATTGTTTTAACGTTGTGTTATTGTTGTATTAAGGTTGTGTTAATGTTGTGTTTACTTTGTTTGTTTCATTATTAATGTGTTTGTTGTTTTAATGTTGTGTTTATGTTGTCTTAACGTTGTATTTGCATTGTATTACAGTTACACAGACCCGGTGTTCTATGAGGAGTGTAAGCAGCAGTACATCAGAGAGAAACAGGAGTACGAGCGCACCGGCGTCCCCACCAAACACCGAAACACCGGCAACAGATTACCCACCAGCATGTAACACACACACACACACACACACACACACACACACACACACACACACACACACACACACACACACACACACACACACACACACACACACTCTCTCACACACACACACACTGCTGTTTATATTCATGAGTGATTGTGCGGCGCTGATCTAAATTCACGGCGCGGGTTTTAATCAGATCAGGATGATTTGATCTCCGCCGGGACGCAGGATCACATTTATTATCGGCTTCATTATTTTCTCCTCGCTGAGCTTTTTTCTGCAGCTTCGTCACATTTATGAAGTCAGAAGATTTTGTTTGATGTTTGTTTGATGAAACGTATAAATAATGATTGTAACGTTAATAAAGTTAATAACGTCACTACACTGATTATAAAGGTTCATGAGTGTAACTGTGGGTTCTTACTGAGCGCAGCAGGTGTGTACCTCATCCTGGTCAGGGTCTCAGTTCTCTAAAGCAAGGAAGCACTGGGTGCAATGTGGGAATTCATCCTGAAGGAGGCACCAAAACATACTCATTCATTCAGTGTCCGTTTTACCAGCGCTTTATCCTGGTCAGGGTCGCTGTGGGTCTGATTTACTGGGTGAAGAGCAGAAAATACTCCGGACACACACACACACACACACACAGACTGCAGGTCTTGTACTGTGGGAGAACATGCAAAACTCCACACAGAAAGGACCCGGACTCTGGGAATCAAACCCAGGACCTTCTTGCTGTGAGTGAATGAATGACAGAGAGAAGGAAACTAAAGGAATAAAGTTTAATAATAATGATAATATTTACAGTCAGGAGGACGAGAGCTAAAAAAGCAGCAAAAACAACTTCAATCATCCATCAACTTCATTTCTATAATTCTACACAGACACAGAGATCCTACTGACTCACAATTCTACTCACATACACTGTACAGCCAAAAGTATTCGGACGCCTGATCATGAGCTCATCTAAACTCCTGCTTCAAAAACTAACGGTATTAAATCAGAGTGACTCTGTGTGACTGTGTGATCAGTTCAGCTTCTCACAACACTTGGGAGTGTGTCTGTGTGTGGGAATTTGTGCCATTCAGTCAGTATGGTGGGCGCTGATCGATTAGTTGATGTTCCAGTTCATCCCAGGGCTGTTGAGTGGGACACTGGAGTTTTCACGTCTTTATAGAGCCCGCTCATGCTGGAACAGGAAAGGACCTTCCCTAAACTGTTGCTGCACAGTCAGAAGCATCATGGATCATTTCCTTTATATGATTGATTGATTTCACCTGTTAGTGACTGTTGTGGCTGAAAAACATGACTTTTAATAATTAGAAGGGGTGTCCCAATACTATTGGTCATATAGTGGATCTCACACACACACAAACACACCTACTGGCATTTACCACATTAATACACGTCTGTTCCAAACATGAACACACAAAAATCTGAACTTTATCTCACAGCGACTCTAAATCCTGCAGCCTCATCATCATCACCTCCTCAGGGGTGGAACTGGGTCTCCTGAGGGTCGGACCACACCCCTCTGCTCAAGATGGTCCTGATAGGGTTAGGATTAGGAACTGAGGAGCTTCAGGACCGGAACCCCACACCTTTTTCCACCACGTGACCCTGCTGTGGAACAGGAGCTACACCAGAACCCGGTGGAACTCGTCCTGCGCTCACGTGGAACGTCTCTGTGGTCCATCAGAACACGTGCTCAGGTTCCTGGTTCAGGTTTTTAGGATCTCACGTCTCAAATCACGAACTACTAAATAAACCTGATTAGAAGCGGCGCTGTACCAACCCGTCGTGTTTCATTAGGGTGGGTTATGTGGATTGGGACGCGGCCGGAGATCTGCAGAAATTCCCTCGTCATAATTACTCGATCCTGCAATCTGATTGGTTGGAAAAGCGCATTCCTACCCTGTCTGTATCGCTCTAGTAATGACGTGGCATCGGCAATCGGTTTAACCATTAATACAAACTGTGTCTGGACTGGTGTTGGTTCCCTCTATAAATGAAACTGAGGTGCTGATTGGTTGGCACATGGCTTTGTGATGGTTGCCTGCACAGACGGGTTCATCCTGATAATGCAATCCATGTTGTGATGTCATCAGTCCAGATTATTTTAGGTCTTCCTCGTCTACCACACGTCCTGTCGTACCGTAAAATCATCTCCAATGTTCTCATGTGGACGCCACATCACACGCCCAGAGTAACAGAACCTGCAGGAGCTGATGTGCTTCAGGAGCTGCTCTCTGTTCTGGCCGTCTCGTCCTCTCGCTCAGTGGTGCTCATCTTCCTCCAGGAGACTCTCAGCAGATTTCTGATACGTCTTTCTTCCTCCTTCAGTTCATTTAGTTCTTTATTATTTTGTCTGGGTTTAAATGTACTCAGTTCCCCTGGGCACTCTGCTGCCCTCTGCTGGTTGCACAACATTAGGGGCGGATTCACACGGAGAGTCTCAGCACGTACGGAGGGCCACGCTACTCTCACACATTGTGTCATTAAGTGCCACTGTCGAGACTCCGGATGCCACCCAGGTGTCCTGGTTCCTACATCATTACTGACAAACCATGAAGGTGTTTGTGAACGCAGCATTAAAGCTCCTGTCCCTAATATTATCACATTTTTATAAAATAATTAAAATAAAGATTGTAAATGAAACTTTGTTTGACGCTGACAGTAAAAATCAGAACCAACAACCAGATTCTATTTAAACACCAGAATTCTGAGCTCAGGAACAAAATCACCATAAATAATAATTATATTAATAATAACTCTAATTTATTTTATACACGAACAGTAGAAAGCTAACATGCTAGCCAACGACGTAGCCGTTAATGATTAGCTATCTCTGTGAACTTTAGGTGTGACTTTAGCAGACTGGGTACATCAAAAACCATGTGAGATGGAAACTGACTGGTTGCTCTATAATTGGTGGGGGGGGTGTGTGTGCGCGTGTGTGTGTGTGGGGGGGTAGGGGTCACTGGGGGGGGGGTCTCTTCATTTTCACCATCACTTTATCCTTTATCCATTTACACTGTGACAAGCCACCCGCCCACCCTCAGACACAGCCAATCATGTCTGTGTAGACGCCTGGCCGGCTGACAGCATAGCAGAGCTTTGAACCCGGATCTTTTAACATAACACTGCACCACCCTAGCGCCCTCTGGTGGTTCATAAAGATAAACCGTTCACACTGAAGTGAGGAGCTAGAATTGGAGTTAAGGTCGTCTTTACCACCTTATTTAATACAGCATCATGTCAATGGTGGACTTGAGACCCCCTCCAGTCCTCTACACCCCCCCCCCCATAGTTTTGTTAAATCCTGACCCCTCTTTTTAAGTGTCCCAGATTGGATCAGACCAGTCAGTGATGGAGTGGTACAGAGAGTCTCGGAGCGTACGCCGGACCCCAGCGTTCACGTTTCCATTTCACATCGTCGTCAGGATGTAACCCGGCGGGCGCGAATAAGGGGGCGTCAATCAGGTTTGCAACACCACCGTAACCATGGAGACCAGCGCGGGGTCAGTGGAAGTGTATGTACATGCCCGGGTTCGAGCGCTGTGAGGTATCTCAGCCTGGGCGTCGGTCTTAAGGCAGGATGTGATCGGACGAGTCGGCTGCCCATCGGTTCGGCCTGGACCAATCGGTGGCCCCGCTGGATTAGGGACCCTCCCAGAACAGGGTGTGGTCGTGTGGGGGGTGGGAGAGGGGCGTCCACGAATCGTCGCTGGAAGAAGATACGGCGTGAGGAGGCGGGACGGCGGGGCTGCCCAGCGGGGACGGCCGGGTCAGGGGCCACGT